>NW_028297431.1:5343748-5383748 GCF_049724085.1 Artemia sp. Qi Xiang Cuo
GCTGAACAAAAATGGCTATCTCAAAATTTTGATTGGATGTGTTTGGGGGAATGATGGGCGTAGGGGGGGGCCTAGTTGCCCTCCAATCAATTTTGACTATTAAAAAGGGCACTTTCTCTTTGAATTTCCAATCGAATGAGCCTTTTTTGAAGTTTCTATGACTACGCCTTCTATAAAAACCTTACATGCCCCCAGGGCATAACTTAAAACCCTTGCCCTGAGGGTTGTGGGGGATTGTCCTCCTCAAAAACATGTTTTCTATCTGAAAATGAACTACGCTGAACAAAATGGCTGTCTCAAAATTTTGAATGGATTTCTTTGGGGGAATGATGGGCATGGGGGGGGGGGGGCTAGTTGCCCTCCAATCACTTTCAACTATTAAAAAGGGGCACTATCACTTTGAATTTTATGGAATGAGCCTTTTTTGAAGTTTCTACGAAAACACCTTCTATAAAAACCTTATATGCCCCAAGGGCATATTTTAAAACCCTTGCCCTGAAGGTCCTGGGAGAGTGTCCTCCTCAAAACATACAAAGCATATTTTCTATCTGGAAATCAACTACGCGGAACAAAATGGCTATCTGAAAATTTTGATTGGATGTTGTTGGGGAAATGATGGGCGTGGGGGGGGGGAGTGGGCTAGTTACACTCCAATCACTTTTGACTATTAAAAAGGGCACTAGCTCTTTAAGTTCCAATCGAATGAGCATGTTTTGAAATTTCTATGATAACGCCTTTTATAAAAACCTTGTATGCTCCCAGGACATAACTTAAAACCCTTGCCCTGAGGGCAGTGGAGGAGTATCCTCCTCAAAATCTATTTTCCATCTGGAAATCAACTACGCTGAACAACCTGGCTGTCAAAATTTTGATTGGGTGTGTTTGGGGGAATGAGGGGCGTGGGGGGGCGAGTTGCCCTCCAATCATTTTCGACTATTAAAAAGGGCGCTAGCCCTTTAATTTTCAGTCGACTGATCCTGATTTGAAGTTTCTATGACAACACCTTCTATAAAAACATTATATACCCCCAGGGCATAACTTAAAATCCTTGCCCTGAGGGTTGTGGGGGATTGTCTTCCTCAAAAACATGTTTTCTCGCTGAAAATGAACTACTCTGAACAAAATGACTATCTCAAAATTTTGATTGGATGTCTTCGGGGGACTGATGGGCGTGGGGGGGGGGGCGAGGTGCCCTCCAATCACTTTCGACTATTAAAAAGGGGCACTATCACTTTGAATTTCCAATGGAATGAGCCTGAATTGAAGTTATCAATTATTTTACAATAGGTTGTATAGGTTGCGTCAAGACTGGGCTGGGTAACTGTAGGACAGAGAAAAGTCAAGACAGATAGTCCAAAGTAATTGAGAGGCAAATGTTTAAATGGCTGGGGCACGGGTAAATGGAAGGAGTATGCATGACCTGAAGGTCCTGGGAGAGTGTCCTCCTCAAAACATACAAAACATGTTTTCTATCTGGAAATCAACTACGCGGAACAAAATGGCTATCTGAAATTTTTGATTGGATTTGTTTGGGGACTTGTGGGGCGTGAGGGGGGGGGAGTGGGCTAGTTACACTCCAATCACTTTTGACTATTAAAAAGGGCACTAGCTCTTTAAGTTCCAATCGAATGAGCATGTTTTGAAGTTTCTATGATAACACCTTTTATATAAACCTTATATGCCCCCAGGGCATAACTTAAAACCCTTGCCCTGAGGGTTGTGGAGGAGTTTCCTCCTCAAAATACATTTTCTCACTGAAAATCAACTACGCTGAACAAAATGGCTGTCTCAAAATTTTGATGGGGTGTGTGTTGGGGAATGATGGGCGTTGGGGGGGGGGGCTAGTTGCCCTCCAATTATTTTTTACTATTAAAAAGGGCACTAGCCCTTTAGTCTTCAGTCGAATGATCCTGTTTTGAAGTTTCTACGACAACACCTTCTATAAAAACCTTATATGCCCCCAGGGCATAACTTAAAACCCTTGCCCTGAGGCTTTTGGCGGAGTGTCCTCCTCAAAAATATATTTTCTATCTGGAAATCAACTGCGCTGAACAAGCTGGCTATCTGAAAATTTTGATTGGATGTGTTTGGGGAAATCATGGGCGTGGGGGGATGGGGGCTGGTTACACTCCGATCACTTTCGACTATTAAAAAGGGCACTAACTCTTTAATTTCGTATCGAATGATCCGGTTTTGAAGTTTTTACGACAACGCTTTCTGTAAAAACCTTATATACCCCCAGGCCATAACTTAAAACCCTTGCCCTGAGGGTTGTGGGGGAGTATCCTCCTCAAAAATATATTTTCTATCTGGAAATGAACTACGCTGAACAAAATGGCTATCTCAAAATTTTTATTGGATGTGTTTGGGGGAATGATGGTCGTGGGGTGGGCTAGTTGCCCTCCAATCATTTTTGACTATTAAAAAGGGCCTTAGTCCTTTAATTTACAATCGAATGAGCCTGTTTTGAAGTTTTTACGACAACACCTTCTATAAAAACTATATATGCCCCAGGGTATTACTTAAAATCCTTGCCCTGAGGCTTGTGGGGGAGTGTCCTCTTCAAAAATATATTTTCTATCTGGAAATCAACTACGCATAACAAAATGGCTATCTGAAAATATTGATTGGATGGGTTTGTGGAAATGATGGGCGTAGGGGGGGGGGGGGAATGGAGGCTAGTTACACTCCAATCACTTTCGACAATTAAAAAGGGCACTAGCTCTTTAATTTCCAATCGAATGATCCTGTTTTGATGTTTCTACGACAACGTCTTCTATAAAAACCTTTTATGCACCCAGGCCATAACTTAAAACCCTTGCCCTGAGGGTTGTGGGGGATTGTCCTCTTCAAAAAAATATTTTCTATCTGAAAATGAACTACGCTGAACAAAATGGCTATCTAAAAATATTGATTGGATGTGTTCGGGGGAATTATGGGCGTGGGGGGGGGGCGAGGTGCCCGCCAATCACATTCAACTATTAAAAAGGGGCACGATCACTTTGAATTACCAATGGACTGAGCCTGAATTGAAGTTATCAAGCATTTTACAATAGGTTGTATAGGTTGCGTCAAGACTGGGCAGGGTAACTGTAGGACAGAGAAAAGTCAAGACAGATAGTCCAAAGTAATTGAGAGGCAAATGTTTAAATGGCTGGGGCACGGGTAAATGGAAGGAGTATGCATGACCTGAAGGTCCTGGGAGAGTGTCCTCCTCAAAACATACAAAGCATTTTTTCTATCTGGAAATCAACTCCGCGGAACAAAATGGCTATCTGACAATTTTGTTGGGATTTGTTTGGGGACGTGATGGGCGTGGGGGGGAGTGGGCTAGTTACACTCCAATCACTGTTGACTATAAAAAAGGGCACTAGCTCTTTAAGTTCCAATCGAATGAGCATGTTTTGAAGTTTCTATGATAACGCCTTTTATATAAACCTTATATGCCCCCAGGGCATAACTTAAAACCCTTGCCCTGAGGGTTGTGGAGGAGTTTCCTCCTCAAAAAACATTTTATAACTGAAAATCAACGACGCGGAACAACAGTGCTGTCACAAATTGTGGATGGGGGGTGTTTTGGGGAATGATGGGCGTGGAGGGGGGGGGGGCTAGTTGCCCTCCAATCATTTTTGACTATTAAAAAGGGCCTTAGTCCTTTAATTTACAATCGAATGAGCCTGTTTTGAAGTTTTTACGACAACACCTTCTATAAAAACCTTATATGCCCCAGGGGATAACTTAAAACCCTTGCCCTGAGGCTTTTGGCGGAGTGTCCTCCTCAAAAATATATTTTCTATCTGTAAATCAACTACGCATAACAAAATGGCTATCTGAAAATTTTGATTGGATGGGTTTGGGGAAATGATGGCGTGGGGGGATGGGGGCTAGTTACAATCCAATCACTTTTGACAATTAAAAAGGGCACTAGCTCTTTAATTTCCGATCGAATGATCCTGTTTTGATGTTTCTACGACAACGCCCTCTATAAAAACCTTATATGCCCCCAGGGTATAACTTAAAACCCTTGCCCTGAGGGTTGTGGGGGAGTGTCATCCTCAAAAAGATATTTTCTATCTGGAAATAAACTAAGCTGAATAAAATGGCTATCTCAAAATTTTGATTGGATGTGTTTAGGGGACTGATGGGCGTGGGGGGGGAGTTAGGTGCCCTCCAATCATTTTCGACTAATAAAAAGGGCACTAGAACTCTCGATTTCCAATCGAATGAGCCCCCTTGGAAGTTTCTACGACGACCCCTTCCATATGAAGTACCTCTGGAGAAAATTAAATAAATAAATATTAATAAAACATTGGAGCCGTATGGCCTTTACTATAGGCAACGCTACAGCGTTGCCTGTGATAGTCGTTTCATCAACAGTTACGACTACGTTACTATCGATAGTATTAGAGGACATTTACAGGCTTTGACTTATTTATGATTAAATTCTTGTAGTATTATAGTCTTAGATATTAAATTGTTTTAACTAAATTCCAATAAAATATTAATTTAAGATAACACAAAAAACTACAATATTTTTTGTTAATATTTTTGGTTTTCAAGTTTATGTTTCGATTTCCCTGTTTTTTTTTATTGTTTAAAATAGTAAGGGCCGGTGGTGTTTGGGGTGTGGGTCATGAATGAAAACGGCGGGGGTGTGAATATTTTTTTTTTTTGGATGTTTTAATGTTCGTTGTTGTTAAGTTTTACTTGTGTTATATAGATATTTCATTTCAATTTATTATTACTAATTGATAAAAAAAAGATTGAGAATATATTAAAAATAACCCAATTAAGAACTTAATTGTTATATGCATTGTGAAACAATCAGCTATAGTTGCCTAGAGCTGCCTGTGGGAGGGATGCAGGCCACATTTCCAGAATATTTCAATAGCTTGACAGAGTAACCCACTAGAGTTTCCAAAAGGTTGAAAAAAAGGACGAGACTAGTTGGGGATGCTCAACTACGTTTGGCACCTAGATAGTCGGGAATCAGTATTAATCTAAACCTGACATGTGTTTCAGGGTTCTTGTATTAAGTTTCTAGTATAACACCAAAAGAATATTTATTAATTTAAAACAAAAAGAAAAAAAAAAAAAATGTTAAGTAAAAAATGTAAAATCACTTGTGTGTCTAAAACCTAGGAGCAAGAACTAGAAACGCCTGAGAAATGTTTTTGGTGGGTAGCTGTTCCATCTCTTTTTTAGAAGATCTTTGTTTATGTTTTTTCTTTTTTTTCTGACATGGAACAACGATGCAACAAAACCAAACACCTCATCTACATGTAATTCTAATGAATGTTCTTTGGTCGTTTTGTTTTATTAAATAAAAAAGATAGTTGTTAATTATAGCGACCACACCGAAGAAGTGAAGTTAGGTTAATTCTAATAAAATATACCAAAATATGAGGAAAATGTAATACTTTATTAACAAAATCATGGAAACTTCAGCTGAAAATCATGGAAAGCAGGCCGTCCAGAACACAATATATTAAATAGCTAACCTAACCAACTCGATATATAAAATAAAATATTAAATGTATTATTACATTATTATTATATATTATTCTATATTATTATATTATTATATATTAAATAAAAAACAAGTTTTTTTTACTGAAAGTAAGGAGCGACATTAAAACTTAAACGAACAAAGATTATTCCGTATATGAAAGGGTTTGTCCCCTCCTCAACGCCTCGCTCTTTACATTAAAGTTTTTTATTGTTTTTAAAAATAAATATGTAATAAATAAACAAAAATTAGCATACAGAGGGAGGTGTTGCGGAGGGGAAGTTTCCTGTAATATACGGACTAATTTCTGTCTTTCTTAATTTTTAATGTCGCTCCTTACTTCCAGCTAGAAAAACTTTTTTTTATTTAATTTATTAGAGTTGTTTAATTAATATATATTTTATTTTGTCTCTTCGTACGTGAATAATTAAAATGAAATTTTCGTATTAGTTTTACTTTTTTTTGGGCTAAATGACTTCCTCAAAATTTTGATCTGACATGACTTACGCATTAACTTGTGTAACGAATTTCATATTTGTATATTTTTATTACTTATATTAGGGGGGTTTGATGCATTGCTGAGAACTATTTATTGTATATCAACTAACAACTATTTAGGAATGACCAATTCTTTAATCAAAGAAAGGAGCACCTAAAAGTTACTAAACCAGTAAAGTAATGATAATCATTAAATATTATTAATGTACAAAAAAACTTTATTTTAATCATAGAAGTACTGGCTATGGGTCAAACCCAATCATATACGCAATAATTTCTGTTCGTTTTACGTTTTGATGTTGCTCCTTACTTTCAGTTGAAAAAATAATTTTTTTATTTAATTTCGAATCCCTTTTAAAATAATGCTGGGAAATAAGGCACACCCTTCATAGAATTTTCACTTCCCCGATGGAAATATCCTCCCATATACCCCCCCCCCAACTACCAGAAAAATACCCCTGAAAACTTATGTATACTTCCAAATAACCAATACTATGTGTAAACATTGGGCAATGTTCAAAACTTGAAGACCGACTCTTGGGGACTTGGGGTTATTAAGTCATACACAAAGTCATCGTTATTTTAATTTTCGACACTGTGTAAAAAATGGGTTACATTAATATATTGATCGGATGACTTTGGGGAAAAATGGTTATTGAGATGGAGACCAGGTCCTTCATTTTTTGTTCCAGTGTAAAGGCCACATACACCGTCAATTCAAATTATACCGCTAACGAGTGACAAGTAATCAGTGCTATAACAGTAATACAATGGGAAGAAGACAAAAAAAAAGAAAAAATAAACATAATAAAACAGACAAATTGCTATATATCATGGCAAAAAAACAAAAACTAAAACATTTTTGAGGAAAGGATGTTGAAACTTATTTCGTTGGGTTCTATGATATGATAACTCTGAGGGTGTGATTTTCATTAAAGTCCTATCCCGCCACTTTTTTATAAAAGACGTCAATTGGTCTCCTGCGCTTAACTTTTTATTGTTTAGATTAAACTTCGATTACTCTGTTTTTTTTAAACGTATAATTATTAAGTTATTATTTTTTTTTATATCGTTAGTTACAACTTCGGTTTTTTATAGTTTAGGTTTATATTTATACGGGTCAATAAGTAATTCAATTTTGTTAAAAATAACTGTTTCATATTTAATTAAGATAGACCCTGAGTGTGTATTACTTATAATATAAGAATATGTATTTAAAAACATTTATAAATAAACCACTAAAACATTTATAAAACTAAAATATTTAACTTTATAATATTATATAACCTTTAACCCCTGGGGACCCGAAAGAAAAATCGCTATCGTCTATTTGTCTATCGCTTATTCGCCCATTTAAATTTTTCCCAATTAACCCCCCCCCCAAAAAAAAAAAAACTAAAAGTGGTTAAAGCGTTGGATTTTCCGTTATATTCGGGGATTCTTGATTGGGTGGGAATGTGTATAGGATTTAACGCTCTTTGGTACACTAAGTTATAAAGATTTTTTCTAAAAACACTTAGACCCTACTTTATAAAAAGATTTCACAAGCTCAACGACTGCAATAGTATAATGATTAGGTTTGCGAGTCTAGAGTTGCGAGACACATGAAAAGAATGAAAGCCTAATCAGGTAGTGCAGGATTCAGAGGTTCTGCATGTCTCCGTGGCTCACAATCTGGTTACAAATGGGTGTGAAAAAGCTTAAGCACGTTTTCTTATTGTTATTAGAATTAATCTTTATTCAAAAATCTTTTTTATTATTTCACTTATTTTTTAGTGATGTTCTGTTTTTTAAATATTTCACCAGACCTTTAAAAATATCAATGTGAATATCTTAAGCTGTATTAAAAAAACCCATCACATATAAAGTGTGTCTGATTGTATTCTTATCTGTACTTCTCTTTTGGCAAGCTAAAGGAATTAAATATAGTTTCTATTTAAAGTTTTTTCTTTATATCAATACTTTACTCTAACATCAGTATAAAGGATAGTCATCATAAAACCTACTATTTTTTTACGAGGGCCTCGACAAAAGGCAAAATATTATTGGTATTATTTTAAGTGTGCCTTACAGGCCTGCTGCCCAACCTTGCGGCGGTGAGAATTGAACTCCCTTCCTATACGGGAAGATCTATTCATTGTCCTACCATAGGGTAGGAATTCTTTTGAGCATTGAAGAATAGACTTGTGTTTACAGCAACTCTTATTGTGAGTGAAAAACTAGTTACGTGCAATCTGAATATGTTAACACAGTGGTCTCGTATTTCAAAGTATTGTGGAGCAGCCATTAAAATTAATATATTAAGAAATAGATACCAATGATCTATGTCTTATAGAACAAATGCTAGAACTGTCCAATACAATTAAAATTCACAAATATACAAAATTGGACAAGTGCAAAATTAAAAAGATACCAAAAACAATCAAACATAAAAAAAAATGAACAAACTCTAGAAATAAAAATATAGACTCTCGAGTAGGGTTAAAATGTTGATAAAAAGCCTGTGTACAATTTATTTTGTCATACTCATGAGGTCTTTGGTGCAAGATGAGTTTATTTTTTGGTTTACTAATGAATAGACCTTCTTTATTCTTTAGAGAAAATTTATGTTTATATGTATTAAAAATTTTAATTTTTTTGGTAATAAAATGCAGTTTTAAAACAATAATTAAAAATATAAAATAAGACTTTTAAATTATTTATAAAAAATACAACATGTTGATTTTCTTACGGACATCCTACTGGATTCTTAGGTAGACAACCTACTAAAGTCCTTAGTAAACATCTTGATAGATCAGCTGTAATTTACAAAATGATTTTACACAAAAAATTAAATCAGCAGCTTTAGAGTGTATTTAAAAATCAAAATCGTACAACATATTTTTTACATTATATAAACATATCTAAGAGAAAATATTATTAGAAAACGGCCCGATCGAGTTTCCTGAATTTGTGACTACGATGGTTAAGAGCGTCAACGACATTGACGCTGAAAAATAAATCAAAGATGCCTTCGACGTCTTCGGCAAACATGGCAAAGTCAACAACAACAACACGGGCAACAAAAAGACATATGAATATACTGAAAAAATGTGAAGTTTAATTTAAATATGCATATAATTATATTTTTTAATTATAATCTTAATTAATTTTTATTTTCTTATTGTTATAAGTGAAAACATTTAAGAAATTTTTTTTCAGTAAAGTACAACTTATATTCCGGATTTTAGAAAGAAAAGGGTATGTCTTGACAGGCGTATTCGGTCTGAAAAACCTCTTCCTAGCTAATTTATCTATTATTGTCTGCCTCCCCGTAGTAACATAATATTTGTAGACATGATTGTATAAAGAGTCGGAAATAATAGTCTGGAGATTGTCTGTGCAGGATTTCAACTCTTCTTGATAGAAGAGCAACGCCAAGATCTGAATACCATGTTGTGACAAAGAAGGGCCCAGGACTGCACGAAGCCTCTAGTCATGTAGGCCCCAAAGACTTCTTTCTGTCCAGTTCTCAGCTGGCTTCAGCATTTCGGTGTAGACTTGAGAAGATTTGTGATCTCCGTCCTGCACTGGTATCCGGGATCATTGCTTTTCCTGATGTGAAAATAATTTCAATGATTTAACGACCATTAAAATTGGAAATTGGAATGTTACGACGTCAAAAAATTACCATCGTATCAACAGTTTGACTGACGAATTCAAATGGTTCAACCTTTACTTAGTATTAGTTCCATAAAATCAGATCAAAGGTTTTGTATTAATTAATTTTTGTTATATATTACTAGTTGACTATTTCCTTTACATCTAACGTGATGATTTCTCAAGATTAACTTTGACGCTTATAAGTGTTGTTTAGGTTGGGAAGGTATTAATAATAGGATACGACTAAAAATTTTAGGGTATCAGTTATAGTAGTATATGCCCTCTGTAGAACCGAATTACGGACATACTAGTGACTCAGATTAATTTTACTTACAGTTACAGGAGCAAATAGACAGGGTCCCAGGTAGAAATATGATGTTTTTATTTGGAGATTTTAATAAACAGGTCGGTAAAAATAGGGATAGGTAGTATCCTAGCCTAGGTAAATTTTGTGTAGGAAAAGAGAACAGTAATGGATACAGACTTTTGTAATTTTGTAGGCATAACAATCTAGTTGTAACCAATAAAGTGTTTGGTCATAAAATGGCTCATAAATTAATATGGTATTCATGTGATGGTAAGACAGCAGACCTTATTGATTATTTTTATAGGAAATCGAAGACTGGCAGGAGCAATACAAGATACTAGGGTATGCACAAGTGCTGTTATTGATGTTAAAAGTAAAGATTACCATCTAGTAGTGTCAAGGGTTAATTTAAAGCTGAGATATCAGAAGGGTAACTACCTCCCGGGAAGTTATGATGTTGGTAGACTCCAGGATGACAATTTGAGAGAAAATTTCCAGGAACAGTTGAATACTAAACCTCAGAGTTTAAAACTGGATAATGTGGAAGATGGTTGGAATAATTGCAGAAAAATATTTTGTGAAGTTGCGGAAGGTGTCTGAGGGAAGAAAGCTAGAAAAGCAGCTAAGAATATTAGTGATAAAGATTTATGTTTAATAGAAAGGAGAAAGGACTTGTACAATAATTATCTGAGTGATAGATCATATGAAAACAAAAGGAATGGTAAGAAACAAAAGGAATGGTAATTATCTGAGGATGGAACATACAACCAGTTTTTACCCAAGGAAAGTGATGTATCTGCATATCTGAAACCAGTAACTGCTAGTGAATTACGTACCACATTGTGGAACATGAGAAATAATGCTTCAGGTACTGACTTCCTTTCATTGCGTAGACATAAGTATGTTTTCTCAGAAATATGCGACCAGGTTTGTGTTTTGTTTAATATGTGCCTAAAATTTGGTGTTTTTCCCGATCTTATGAAAATTGCTAGAGTGGTTCCGCTTTTTAAGGGCGGGGAAAAAAATTTGCCGAATGATTATAGGCCTATTTCATTGCTGCCAGTTTTATCGAGAGTTTTTGAAAAATTGATTAGTGGCAGGATGGTTGATTTTCTTGAAAATAAAAAGTATTTTAGTAAAACTCAGTTTGGATTCCATAAAGCAATGTCGACAGATCAAGCTCGTCTTTTTCTCACGACTTTTGTGAACGATGCTCTGGACCAAGGGTGAAAAGTTGCATCTGTTTTTTTGGACATTGTGAAAGCCTTTGATGCAGTGGACCATGGAATTCTTCTGGTGAAGCTGAGGAATTGTGGTTTTCGAGGTATGTTTTATCGTCTATTGGAATCTTTTCTTCAGGATAGAAAGCAGTTTGTCAGTGCTGGTGAAATTAAATCGCAAGTTAAAAGTGTTGAATTCGGTGTCCCTCAAGGGTCTGTTTTTGGGCCACTACTGTTTCTTATATATATTGATGACCTGCGAAATGCTATCAATGAACTGTCTTTTGATTTAAAATGTCGTGATACTGGAGCATCAAAATATATTTTGCCTTATTTTGCTGATGACACGCATCTAACTGTTGCTGCAAAAACCGGGGAAATGCTTATACAGAATCTTCAGACTGGCATGTTAAACATTGAGAAATGGATGAGGGTTAACAGACTTCAGCTAAACCATGCAAAATCCCATTTTTTAATGTATGGGAGAAGTAGCAATTACTACCCTTGGATTGACAAAATACAGTTCGGTGAAAATATTCTGCCTCGGGAAGTTTCGACAAAGTATCTAAGGATGATTGTTGATGAGTGCCTTAACTTCAAAGAGCACATTTCATGTTTTAGTGGCAAAGTCGCCAGAAATGTTGGGATGATGAGGACACTGAAGCACTTTTTCCCAAAAGACATTATGAGATTGCTTTATTTTTCTTTTGTTCACCCATACCTTCTATATGGTTGTCTTGTGTGGTCAAGTACGTTTTTAATGCACCTTCGTCCCCTTAGAAGTTTACAAAATAATGCCCTATGTGTTTTAACTGGAGATAATCATAATATATCTGTTAGACATAGATATAATCAAGTAAATATATTACCGATGGCTGGATTATTCCGTTTTTATAATGCTCTTTTTATGTTCAAATATACACACGCGTTATTACCTGAGTGTTTTAGGGAAATGTTTACAAGTGGTGTTAATTTTCATAATTACTCGACTAGAACATCAACACCAGTTCGACGTCCTCAGGTTATTACAAAGCGATCCGCTTTTTCCATAAGACATGTTGGCCCTCGGGTATGGGAACCATTAACGCATGCAATTTCAACAATTGATGAGCTAAATGAATTTCGCAGTAAATTAAAAGGACAGTGTTTGTCTACATATGAGTTTTAATCCTTGCTGGGCGAATTTTCTCTCAAGTGATTGAGACACTTTTTTTTGGGAGGGCGACGAGGAGGTAGAACAGAATGAATTATTTTTAGTTTTGAGTTTTTCGGTATCCAATTAGGTCGTGAAATAATTAGAAATTAATTTATTTCGTTTATTTTTATTTATTTATTTTTTTATTATTATTTTTTGTCCTTTTTTTTGGGGGGGGGGGGGGTCTAAGGCTGGCTGGTAATAATTGTGTATGTAGGGTTTTGTAAAGGGTGATGTGTACCCATACAAGTTTAATAAACTTCGGGTTTTGTTGTTAATGTGTTATAATTTTTTAATAAAACCTTTTTCTCTCTCTCAAAGTGGAGAAAACATTAAAATATGAACTAAGAAGGTGTGAAAAGGAGGCAATAGATAAAATTGGCGAGATTCTGGAAGATGCAGCAAGACGGAATAATATTAAAACATTTTACTGGCATGTTAATAAATTGAAAGGGAGTAGTCAATCAGGATGTGGCCCAGTTAAAACAGACATGTGGCCACAATTAATGATAAGGACAGAACTAAAGAGAAATGGTCTAAACATTTTGATAGTTCGATTAACTGTGATAGTTGCAGGGAAATATATAGAGTAAATTTAAAATGTTTTTTATACCTTGTATGTGATTGATGTTTTTTTTTGTGAATAAAATTTATTGAAATTAATGAAATGATTAAAAAATAATACTTGTAGATTTGATGATAGGTTTGAATATTATTTTCTGAACTTTTGTTTATATTGTATTTGGTAAAACTCAATGAATAGTATTAACAATATTTTTTAATAAATTTAAGAATATGAAGATATTATGACAACATAAATTAATAAAATTTATAAGAAAGGTGATACATTTTAGACTGTGAAATGACGCAGACAAAGTTTTAAGAGAAGAAAAGTGCGGTTTTAGAAAAGGTGGAGGATGTGTCGACCAAATTTTCACTCTTAGGCTAATAATTGAGAAGTGCCTGAGTTGTCAAACAGATTTGGTCCTCAGTTTGATAGATTATGAGCAAGCTTTCAATTCTATTGATAGAAAAGCTTTAGTAAAGGTTTTATCCTTGTATGGTATACCAGACAAATACATTAAAGTGATTAGTGTTATGTACGAGAATAACACTGCTGCTGTTAAGGCAGGAAATGAGGTTAGCAGCTGGTTTTATATTAAATCAGGAGTTAAGCAGGGTTGTATTCTATCCCTATTTATATGGGTTATTTTGATTGACTTTGTCTTAAGGAGCACAGGAAAGGCAATGGGAAACCACGGAATCAAATGGTCAGGAAAATTTCTCCTGGACTTAGATTGTGCTAATGATTTAAGCATCCTAGATTAAAGTGTGAGCAAAGTGAATGAAATTTTAGAGGCTTTGCGGGTTCAGGGTGCTAGAATAGGCTTGAAAATTAATGTTAAAAGACTAAGTCATTAAGGCTAGCCATAAGTGAAGATGAAAAGGTGACGTTGGGTAATGAAAAGATTGATCAGGTGGCCAGCTTCACTTACCTTGGTAGTATTATTAGTAATGATGGTGTTAGCAGTGAGGATTTTAAAATTAGAAGATAATCGTCTCAGGTGTTTTTTCACAGTTAAAAAAAGTTTGTGTTTAGAATAATCTCCTTCTTAGAATCAAGAGGATAGTATGAACATATACCGTGATGAAACAGAAGATTTTTAGACATTGGTGTACTGTCAATTTGCTTAGGATTTATTCAAGGATGTCCAGATAACTATCTTCAGGAGCAGTCTGTTTCCATGTCTGATTGACCATATTTCAAAAACTAGACTCTACGACAAATTTGGTTCAGTACCGCTCTCTAGGGCTATAATGAAAGAAAGGTTGAGGTAGCTAGGGCATGTTTCGCGGTTCAAGGATGACAGATTGCCGAAGTCTGTTCATTTTGGCCAACTATTTACGGATAAGCAGACAGCAATTCGGCCTCGTCTGTGTGGGGAAGAAGACAAAAAAACATAGTTACATGAACGTTGATAGTCGTGAACTGTGAGAAAATTTTATTTGTTCCGGCGTGCGTGCGTTATTCTTATAGATATTAATGAGGTTTTTCCCTTGTAAAGTTGTGCTGATTTGAGTTGTTAGCTGTCGTAGTAGTATATTGATGAGAACAATGATCAGTTTAATTTCTACTTGTGTTGAGTTTGACTTATTTTAATTTCTGTGGTTTTCGCGTTTTACTTATTTATTGATACTGATTTGTGGTAGTTGCATGTTTGGTAGATTATTTAATGCTATTTTTGTTCATTTTTGGTTTAATGGAGTTCTTTTCTTTTTTTTGAATAATCCAGTTTGTACGAAAAGTTTTTTTTGGTTAATTGTTGTTCGTTTTAATATTGACAGAGTCTTTTTCTTGAAAATAGTCTGATCCTCGTCTGAAGTTACATAGTCACCAATTCCCGAAGAACCTTAAAGAGCCCCTGGGCAGACCTGAGAACACTTTTCTCGCTTCTCTGGAGAGTTTTTCTCTAAATCAATAAGTTGGTTATGAGCATTCCAATCTTATAAATACAAAGTATCTATCCCAATTCAGCTATGACACATTTCGGGAACCTATTAACTGTGTGGAGGGGTTAGAGTGGCGCTTAAATCGTAGTAATTTGACTCTTAAAAAAGAAAACTCGAGCGTCTGAGTCCCAATCAGATGATCCTCATTTAAACTTTGTGTGACCAGACTTTCTATATAATCCCTAGAGCACAACTTACAAACCGTGCCGTAGGGGTTGGGGGATTTGTTATCCTCAAGATATAATTTCTGAAAACATGTCTATAGCACCCTTCTGATTGGTAGTGTTTGGGGAAGATTTGTAGGGAGAAATTTAACCTATGATCACTCTCTACTAATAAAAAAATGAACTATTAATTTCAATGCCTAATCGACTGAGTTCTTTTTCAAGTTTCTACGTCAAAATTTTCTACAAAAACGTTATATGCCCCAAGAGCATAACTTACGACCCTTGTCATAAGGGCTATGGGGGGGAGGGTTGTCATCCTCAAAGACATAATTCCCAGACCTTTCAACTCAAGTGAAACCAATAGCAATATAAAACGGTGGTTTATAAATGTTGGGGGACATACGGGGCGTTTGGGGGGGGGGATTCTACAGGTGTTTAATTTCGAAGATTAAAAAGGGCAATAGCCTTCTCAATTTCCAATCGAAAGAGTCCTTTTTGAAGTTTTTACGATCCTCTCTTGTGAGGATCAGAAACCTTTTTAATCAGAGAGTTTAATGAAACATCCAGCACATATACCCAAAGGATATTATATGAATAACTCTAGATTTGTGAACACAAAACCTGAGATGTAACATTATCCATTTATTAGATTCGAAAATTAGACTAACAATAGGTCATATTTTAACTTACGAAACTTAAACTTGATCCAGCATCGACCAACAGCCCGGAGAAAATACACATGCCCCCCCCCCAGTTATATTCTAAGTGATTCAGTTAAGAAGTATTTTCACTGGGGTCGTAGGTTCTTTTTTGCACTAAAGATGGCTTAATAAAAGCCTATGCCAAAATATTTGTGTTAATTGTTTTTGTTTCTTTTTAATTTTCTTTTTCTGTCTAGGCGCTAAGGCTTTAGTTCCAATGTCTTTACAATAAAATTTATAACGGTTATCTATGTACAGTACCAAGGTTTAGCATTCTGAAAAGACACAAAAAATAAAAAAAGCAGGTTAATCAACAAAATCCAAAACATTACAGTCACGCTCGGAACATATATTCACAATTTTTTATACGTCCGAAAAAAAACTAAATTACTAAACTAAATTTTTAATATAACATTAAGTTTATTTTACCAGAATCGTCCATCACAAGATATCTAAAACAGGTTATGACCAGACAATTGTTATCCCTTAATAACAGAAGCCGCTCAAAATACAATCTAAATAACATCTATTAATTATAGAATTTTTAGCATTTTAATTCTGTTTTTTTTTATTAAATAAGCCACGTATTAGAAAAATATATATTTAAAAATAAAAACTAAAAAAAGCAACTCTTTAATATTTGTTGTCGATTTGTAATCAAAATACAAAAGAGTTTTAATTAAGAGACAAAAAATAAACTAAATAAGATATAGAACTTTGTCAAGTTAAAATATTAAAATATTTAAATTCTACAAATGATACTTCACTTTTTTATAACAACATTCTATTAATAACGGCTACTTATTTCAACTTTCGGGCCTGGGCGCGAACAAGTGAGTTTATCGTTCCCAAACAGTCCTACAGAACCTGTCAACATTATAGCGGCCGCTTTCAAACAACAATAAACAATTAATTAGAAACACAGAACCTCTATACTGAACCCCCCCCCCTCTGGGTCCGGCCTCGTCGTTGACTGCGGCCCGCTGAGTACCGTTCTTTCTGTTAATTGAATTTATTTTTTTTCTAACATGTTATTTGGATAAAAAAATTATTTTTTAAAAAATTATAGTAAACCAAATTTATTCAATGTTTTATTGTGCCAATTAATAATTTTTAACATGGGAATTAAGGCATAGCAAGTGGGATAAATGGGGTTTCACACTGGCTAGATGAGTTAATTCAACATATCAATTTTAGTTTAAGTTATAAAACTATGCTATCATTATTGGATTATTAATCACATCCAACATATTTTAACCAGAATAATTCCACGAACTATATATCTTCATCAAGTATTTATATGCCTTACTGAAAACTACGATTGTATAAAAACATTTCTTTTGTATTTTTCCAAAATATTAAGTTTTTGTTTTTTAAGCTCCTCCGATATGTCTTATTTAGTAGGATTAGCGTTTAGTGTTCATGTTTTATCACATTTTAATCAGGATCATGCAACTTGACTTTTGTTAATATAAATCCGAATTATTAGTCAAGATCAGTATATTGATGTATATTTTAGAACTAGAAACGATAGTTTGAAAACAAATTACGATTGCTAAGTACGTCCAACGTAGTAAACTGAGGACCATCGGCATCAACAATGAATTGGGTTCATGACTATATTGTCAAGTTGTCTTAAATTTCGAAGCAGACGGAGATTAACATTTAAATTGAAATATATTAAAAAATATTTACTCATCCTGTTTTTTTAAAAACGTCTCAATGGAACAAATAACCCTCCCCTGCCTCCCCATTGGAAGGGAATGATGCATACTAGTTGGGAAATACTCGACTGAGAAAATAAAAAGAAGTGTCGAGTCATTGTGAAAAATTCTCTCGAGTTATTAAAAACCTTACGGGGTCCAAGTAACTTCCTGATTTTCGTGTTTTTATAAGTTAACGCACCCATAGAGAGGTTCTAATATCTAAACTTTGATTGAATGTTTTTCGGGAAATGGTGGACCTAAGAGGGGGGTTAATTACTCTCTGCTCACTTTCAACTATTAAAAAGGGCAATTTCAATTTCCAATCAAATGAGGTTTTTTCTGTTTGAAATTTCTATAACAACTGTCTATATAAACTTTATATGCCCAGGGCATAACTTACAACCTTTGTACTGAGGGCTCTGAGGGGGTTATTATCCTAGAAGACCTAATTTAAAGAATTTTCAACTAAGTGGAACAACTGGATATCTCAAAATTTGGATTGGAGGTGTTTGGAAAAATGGTGGGCGTGTGAGGGGCGTTAGTCGCTATCCAATTACTGTCAATTATTAAAAGAGGAACTATTCCTTTAAATTTCTAGTTGAATGAGCCCTATTGAAGTTTCCACGCTTTCAATAAAAACCTGATTCGCCCCCAGGGCATAACTTACAACCCTTGCCCTGAGGGCTGTGGGGGGGAAGGGGGGAGGGGTTGTCATCCTTAAAGACCTAATTTCCAAAACTTTCAAATATGTTGAATAAATGACTATTTAAAATATTGATCGGATGTGTGTACCGGGAGTAAAACACGATGTATTTGAAATACCAAAATAAAGTTCCTTCTTTAATTCGGACTCCTATAATTAAGCTAAATCTAGTTTCAAAAATGAAAAAGTCCTTAATCAGCAAAGAAAAGAAACTGCAGTCTTTGGATTTCGCTAAGACAGTGAGCAATAAGAAAAGTGCTACGCACACTATTTTTAAGGAAGTGCAATAGATAAGCACGGTGTGAACTCCTACTTCATCGAAACTATATAAGTCATATTATTGGACGAGGGTTCGCGTCCTGGGGCCAAGTAAGCCAATGGCAGATAGTCCCTAGAACGCAGGACGACAGAACTGCGGGTGGGAGTGGGGAACATGTGCCTTTTTAATTTGAATGTCTATCCAGCTCTGAAACGATTAGTACGAAATTATTTTGGTCACCGTTATTGTCATAGAAGTGACCTGTTCCTGTGCAACTAAGCATGTAAGTTCAATAAATCTATTGTCTTTTTATCCCTGTTTATTCCATTTTATATGTCTGTATTTATCCTATATAGCTAAATAGTTTGCCATATCATGTGCCAATAAATTTTTCCATCGCTACATCTGTTGCGAGTAGAAATGGGTTTGATATAAGAATAAGTGTGATTACGTTTCTTATTCGTTATAAATATATAAATTTTGGAGAGACGCTGACTCAAATATGACCGGATTAGGACTAGCCCCACGCGGCTCTTATCGTACACCATTTAGATATCTACTTGGAAATAATAGTCTCCCCAAAATATTTGAGGTAGAATTTAATAAATTTATTTTAAGTTGATATAAACACAAAAAAAAAATGTCTGAAGATTTAGAAGAAAAATTAATAGTGCAGAAATTGGTCGCGAAAAATATAGAAATAGCGAAATCTATCCCGGAGTACAATGGTCAATCAGATATTGACGAATTTAATATCCAATTGACCCAGTTTGTACAATTAACAAAAACAGACGTTGGAGCGTTAAAAGACATGCTGCTTCTACGATTAAGAGGCCAGGCCTTAACCTTTCTAAAACAGGTCGAACATACCATAGGAAATATCGCCAACTTGCCAATAAATACGGTTGATGACTTGTTAAAAGCATTCAAAGATATATTTATAGAAAACATTTCAATAAATAAATTAAAACATGGAGTATTGAACTTTGATTTTTAACAAAATATAAGGGAATATCTGTATAATATACGCATTTCTGTAAAAGCAAAATACGGAAGTGGTTCTGGGCAACTGTATGAAAAAGTCATACTAAATACCTTTTTGCAAGGGCTACCCCCGAAACTATATAGAGTAGTAATATCCAAAAATATTCAGACGTTGGATCTTGCAGTCCAAGAGGTAGAACGATTAATTGAAGTTGATAAAATGGTTGCTAATAATAGTAATAAAAAAATAAATAGCCTAGGCGACTGAACCGCGAACACAATCTTCAAGGGCGAACAAGCATCCCCCAATTTCTTTCCAAGGGATAACTCCCCAGTAGCACAAATAAAAAAAACACCAGAACCCGCTCGGCAGAAAACAGTACGTTTTCAACCCTTTAACCCTACAATAATAAGGTGCTATAACTGCAATCGTGTTGGCCACATAGCAAGAGAGTGCCACTACGTCACCAATCCCATACCAAAAAATGCTGTCGGTAATACGCAAAATTACGGTAACCATTTGTTCAGAAGAACAAATTTTAGCACCGGTCGTGCAATAGACTATAGCCAGGGGGGATTGCGCCAATCAGTACCTTATAATGCGTGCCAACCAAATTTGTCCAACCCTTTCCACAACAGGCAAAATAATTACCGGTTTTAAAACCCAAATACTCGCCAAGGCCAATATAATGCGAGAAAGCACTATGAAAATATTGAAAATTTGCCGATGAGAAATGAAAATTTTACAAGCCAACGGCGCTGGTAAACAGCGCCAGCAAACGGTACTTGGCGAAGACAGGCATACGTAAATCATTTAAATATGCCTACGGAACCTAATACGTCTGAATATCTATTACAGGCACCGACAAATGAAATAAATCCTCAGGGAAACGCTTCAGGCCCCTCAGAAACATAATTTGGATCCAGAGGGTGTCAGGGATACTTAATAGGTCCAAAACAATACTAGTGCCTTCTTTTAGTGATATTATTAATAAGTTATCTATATTTAATGATTTTTGTGTAGAAAACGTTTACTTTACGGCCTTAGTTGACAGTGGAGCCACTGTAAATATCATAAACTCTTGCGTATTTAATATGTTGCCTCTGCACATTAGGCGACAAAAGAACCCTAATAATCCCAACTTAACAAGCGTGACAGGTCATAAGTTAAATGCAAAAGGGTCAATTTGCCTAAACGAAAAAAGAGACAACAGAACCTTCATGACAAATTTTATTATATGTGATAATATCCCATATGAAGCTATTATAGGGGCAAATTTTCTAAGGTCTAATAGAATACTATTAGACGTAGCCAACAAGAAGCTTGTATACCCAGCTAAGGTAGGGGAAGAAATTTCTACCTTAAGAAATCGTAACAGAGGTTACGAAGATAACATAACAGTAAACAAAATTTCTAGTGGTATAATGTCGAAGTATTTTGAACCCCATGTCTCGCAAAGACATGGCATAATTGAAAATTTGTTCAATTATCCTGAGAGATATCGCAGAAATGAAGTAAATTTAAATAATAACAGTATTGAATCTGCGAAAATAAAAATAGGAGATATGCGACAGTACAGATCAAATGAAATTAAGAACATAGTGGAATTGTGGAAAAACATAATAAAACCCACTATGACGCCTCAAGATGCCACAATGGCGCAGCATAGCGCCACTATGAATATAATAAACAAGGAAAATGAAGAGAAATATTACGGATTTGCGATAACGAAAACAAAAATCCCTCCCAAAACAATGCAAAAAATCCAAATATCACAAATGATCGAGCCAATAATTAGCAAATCAGAAATTTGGTTTGCGACACTGTCTGAAATACCTGAAAATCTGTTATGTTAGGAACAGATTATATCTTATGACAAAAGGGAAGGTTTTATTTGGGTAACCAATAACCATGAAAATGATACAATTACGATTAAAAAGGGGACGTGCTTAGTCCAAATCCAGGTTTTAACGGAAAATGATTTAAATAAATGGGAAAATTCTAAAAGAAACCTAGTTAACGGTATTAAAACTTCAAATAACGAATATCCTTTGACTAAATCGCAATTTTTAAACAAATTTAAAATGTATCATATTACGGATATGTAACTTAATAAAAAATTTTGCTATTATTTTGTTAATTTTATGTTTTTTTTTTATTAATAGTAAATTGATATGGGTATGTTCACTTTTTTTCAGATCTCATTTTTAACGACTGGTAATCCCGTAGCAAAACAGCCATATCGTGTACCATACAAGCACAAAGAGTGGTTAAAAAATAAAATCCACGAATTAGAAAGGAACGAAATTATACGCCCAAGTATAAGTCCGTATAGTGCACCAGTGATCTTAGTACCAAAAAAGAATGGAGATCTTAGACTCGTAGTAGATTATAGGGCTCTCAACAAACAAGTAGTTATCGATAAATGTCCTCTACCAAGAATAGACGAAATTATTTACTCAATTTCAAGCAAAAACAAAATTTTTACTTATTTGGACCTTAACAAAGGCTAACACCAAGTGAAAATAGACGAAAAGGATGTCCATAAAACTTCATTTTCAGCATCCGAATATGGATCTTATTAATACTTGAGATTACCATTTGGGATTAAAACAAGTTCAAGCGCGTTATGTAGACCACTATTGCACCTGTTAAGAGGATTAAGGAATATAATTCATTTTGTTGATGATATTATATGCGTGGGGGAAAACACTGAGCAACACTTAGCAACTTTAGCTAAGGTGTTCGAGAAGTTCAGGCAAGGCAATTTAAAATGCCGGCCTGAGAAAGTAAATTTATTTCAATCCAAAATTAAATTTTTAGGAGTAGTAGTAACCCAGGGAGAGATATCCCCAGACCCTGATAAAATAAAATGTGTTGAAAACCTCGAGCCCCCCAGAAGTATGAAAGAATTAAGGGGAATTTTAGGACTTACTGGCTACTTTAGAAAATTCGTGCGTAATTACGCCCAAATTGCGAAACCTCTCACGGAATTAGCTAAAGGGAACTCCCATAATGTTACCTGGTCCCAGGAAGCTCAAACTTCCCTAGACCAACTCAAACAGGCGCTCATTTCTGAACCAATTTTATCACTCCCTGATTTCGAAAACGGAAAATTCATCGTTACCACTGATGCTAGCTCAAAGGGGATAGGCACTATCCTTTCGCAAACAATACCAGTAGAAAACCCTAACCCTCTACAGGGAACACCTAAACAAATAGAAAAAGTTATATGCTATTCAAGAAAAACTTTATCAAAAGGCGAAAGTAGTTATTCAACCACTAACTTAGAATTACTTCCGTTATCTACCACTTGAACAAGTTTAGACATTATTTAATTGGTAGAGAATTTATACTACGATCAAAACAAAAAAGCTTGCAGTACATGCGCACCTTCAGAAACCCAAAGGGCATTCTAGATAGATGGATTATGAAAATCCAAGACCTAGATTATGAATTCGAACATTTAAAGGGAAAACAAAACGCAGCTTGCGACTTTTTGAGTAGATATCAAGAAAATAGTCCGTCGGAAACTGAAGAAAATGAAGTTAATGCTATTAATGCTAAAAGCAAACATGGATGTAAGAAAAACAAAGTCAAGGACGCAGTAAAAGAAAATAAGATTAACTATTGTCCCTTGTCTTTGGAAAATATAAAAAGAAAGCAAAAAAAGGAAGAAATGTGTGTAGCACTAATTGATTATTTTGTGAATGATGAGGCGTTACCGGATAAATTCAAAACTCTTAGAAAAGAGATAGATAATTTTTACTACGACCTGGATGAAAAAATAATGTGTAGAATTGTGACTGCTGAGACAAATAGAAACCAAACCTCGATAATACCTGTATTATCACAAAACTTAATAGGGCCTGCATTTGAATATTTTCATGCGGACACAGGTGGACATTTAGGAGTTATGAAAATGTTCCATAAGCTAAAACAATACTTTTACGTACAATCGGCACTGACAAAACTTAAAGAATTTGTAAGTACATGCGAAGCATGTAATTTGAGAAAAATCCCCCCAGCTTATCCAAATCCTCCAATGGGAAGGGTCCCAGTAGCAAAGTACCCCTTCGATATTGTCTCATTTGACCTATACGGGACAAGTGGAGGCTTACCTGTTTCTAGCAGAGGCCATACTTGTATTCTTTCGGTTGTAGATCATTTTTCCGGATTTACTTTTGCAAAAGCATTAAAAAATCAAGGTGTTTGTGCCACAAGTAAGGCATTAGCAAAAATATTTTTACAATTTGGCATTCCTAATAAAATTTTGAGCGACAACTGGAGCAATTTTGTTGCAAAAGTAACAAAAGATTTAATGAGTTTCCTTAATATAGAGAAAATGGTGACAGCGCCTTAACATCCACAATCTATTGTCAAAATAGAAAACAGACATAAAATATTTTCGAACGTAAGAAGTGTTTATACAAAAGAAACGAGGAGCAACTGGGACAAATTCTTACCCTACTTAAACAACGTAATCAACACTGCTTATTCCGAAACACCCAGAGAAAACCCATTTTATTTACTTTTTGTTAGTTTTTTTAGAATCCCGTATTATTAAATTATTTAATCTCGAAAGTATTATAACGACTCAGAAGATTATAAACAAGAATTCATAAATAGAATGAGGAAAACTTATAAAATAGTTAGGCAAGAGTTGGAAAAATGTAAAATAAACCAAGAACTAAGAAACCAACCCAAAGTTAAGGGGAATATAAATTTCAAAGTAGGAGACTTCGTTTACCTAAGGAACGAGGCGAAAACGCAAGGAAAAAAACTTTCCAACAAATATTCTGGACCGTACAGAATATTCAAAAAAGTACGATAATGAATATACTTTTAAAATTGAAAAGCCCGATAGTGGAAGAACTTACAAGGCACATGTTAGCCGAATAAAAAGAGCCAAATTTCCAGAGAGATGGGTATCACAGCCCTCCTCTACTGATTCGTCAGATTCGGAAAATGAACCCCCTAAATCAAGATTGGCAGAGCTAAAACCTTCCAATTTTAAACAATGTTATTTTGAAAATGATAATAGTGATGAACAAAACTTCGAAGAATTTCTATCAATGCAAAATTAAGTTGTTCCTAAGCAATAATCCCTAATACCAGAATCTTTTCCTGAAATAGAAATTCCAAAAAATCCAAAAAGGTATTAATCGGCGAACGCAGGAGATTTAGATTATACAATATCTCCGAAAACCCAATTTTTCCCCGATAGAATTTCGACCCCCTGTCCCCCCAAAAGATTTCCAGACGATATGGTTTCCCCTACGACACCAATAGAAAGGCCCCTGTCTTTACAGGAAGAATTAAACAGAGCTGTAGAAACCCCCGGTATTACTGTAAAGAAAACTCCTCCCAAAAATTTAACTAAAACAAACCTGCGAGAAGACATGGATTTAACAAATTTTCCCATAAAACCGCGTCAACGTACATGGCCCGGGAATAAAACTCCAACGAATGACCAGCAAGGTCGATATCATGATATAACGGTGTCCACGGTCAAACCTAAACACGACTGGACGTGGTCTTCACGGAGGGAATCCCTATTGCAAAGAACTCCCCATCCCCCTGAAGACATGGCCTTCAAACACTGGCGGAATCCCGCAAAAACAATTGAGTCCTCCCAAAGCTCTCAAGAATCTCTCAAATCCCCCGAGTTGAGAACTCAAGGTAAGGACTTAGGGAATAAACCTTCTACTTCCAGAGGAGTATAAATTTACGAAAAAATGGCAGGTGATACCACAAAAAATGACACCTCTAAAAGTTCTAATCTAGAGTCATTAGAAACTAGTTTCGTAGAGCCTGACGGTGACTCAGAACTAATATTAGCTAAATAAATAGGAAAACCAAGGCCACTCTCAGCAGCCACACACAGGAAACAAACGAAATTAAAAGGGCAAGAATTTTTGAAAAAACAATACAAAAAGTTTGACCTTATTTTGCTAGACAAACCGAAAAAGAAAAAACCGCAAGAAACAGAGGAGAAAGTAACGACACAATCAGGTAGAACTGTTAAAAAACCTGACAGATGGAAATATCCCTAATTAATGTAAAGACAAATTTCAAAGATATGAATTTAACACCATAATAAATTCAAAAGTGTGCAAGTGAAGTTAACAAAGTCAATATTAAAAAAAAATAAATAAACTAAATAAAATAATACGAGTAATGTCAAAACGTTGACGATCACAGAAAATAACCAAAGGTAGGAAGCTAGTGGTCTACTGAAAACGACAACTCGCGTTGGACCACGTCTTGTGGGAAGCCTGAGGAGGAACTCAAGGCCCATGATTGTTTTTTTTAATTTTTTTGTAAACGATCGTAGGAAGGAATATTTCTCAGTCCTTCAAGTGTAAAAAATTAGTATTCTTATGCCAATCAGGGCCAGTCAAAACAATACTTAAAGGATGAAAAGAAACTTCTGTGAGCTAGTTAAGTTTTCGTTTTTTGGATCAGAATGCTTTGAAAGAGAAACAGAGTTTACTTTCTTATAGCTCTGAGGCGAAAATAAAAGAAGAAGAGAAAAGCGTTTTAATTTCACTAGTTTATATCTATGACGTATACAATAACAGAGAGATCACCGCTCTATAGTTCTGTGACAAAAATGTTCTTTAATTTCATTGGTTTATCTATGACATATCTTGTACTCTAATTTTTGTGACATATTTTCGCAAGTCAGTCACTTTATATCTTACCTATACTAACTCAGGTTCCCCTCGTATTTTATATTAAAAAAAACTCGACCCATGCCCTAACCAAGATGGATATTATCCAAAACAAGAAATTATCAGTACAGAAGCGTCTAATTATATGAAATATTTTATCTTAGTGCAGATTATAATTATTTTAGGCCTACCAGTGTCATTACACGCCGCAAGTTTGCTTATTCATGTGTTTCTTACTCAAGAAATATAATATTTCTTACTCGAGTAATATATGTACCAATAGCCAACTATTGGTAACTATAACCAAACAACCTATTGGTACGTTTATATGTAGAATTTCACGGCGGATGTGAAATTATATCTCAATAATAATACGTAAAATTTTAAAACCATTTGATCGGTTAAGATACATAGATCGAAACCCTGTGTATGTCCAATGGCGACTAAGTAAAACCCACCCGGAATTCCCTTTTAATGTTAAGGTGTTTCTCGCTTAACGGATTCTAATAAGACTTTAATATAATATTTATTCATTTAGTGCTCAAGGATTTGCTCAAACAATAGCCTTCTAAAAAGATATTGATGTCAGTTCTTCATTATGCTTATATTCTTTGCCAAGCATCAACTGGAATCTACGCGGGTAAGCTTGGAAATCCTGCATCTAATGACCTTATTCGAAAGGCGAATACGAGGCACCAATGTTGACTTGCAATTACGGAAAAATCCTGAGACTAAAAACCTCGGCATTTCAGCCGTTAAACCAGGAGCCCCATAAGAACGGCTAAGCCAAGAAATAGGGAAGACATCAGAAAACTAGTGGGTATAGAGGTCTCCACTAGTCCTTGTTATGTCTTGTTCCCTCATTGTAGTATCGTTTGCGTAAAACCGTGTGGTCATGACGCTGCAACATGCGTTTCTTAAACAGCACGGACGTGCGTGAACAATGCAGGCATGAAAAATATTGTAAAAGTAGACCTCAAACTTAATAATGTAGGGTAAATTATGTTTATTTAGTATCGATATTTTCATTCTCAAAACAAATTTGAAGACCTTTCTGTTTTAGATTTTCATTGTGAGTACTAATATTAGTGTATTTATTTAATTTTGTCTCATCGCTTAGAAATTATAACCCAAAAATGCGTGAATTATTGTATGTGTATTTACTTCAAAGAACATGTGATTCTGCCGCGTTGTTTTTATTACAGGAAAGTAAATGGACACATTAGTCATTGAGTATTACAATAAGCTGCCCAGTACAGATACGACCCAGTAACATCTAGTTTCATCATATCTCAACCAACGAAGAGTACTCACCATGACTCCAGGAAACTTTCATCCCAGCTTCGTCTACGAAAACAACAAGTACCTTCTACCGTAGTTTCTTCGACTATGAACCATATTATGTATCATGTAACAATATATTTGAACCTCAGCATAAAGTGATTTAACGAAATATATAATAACATAACTTAAGAGAACCACCTCAATCAGAACAATATAAAAAAAATTTAAAAATATTCGAAGTTAAAAGATACTTAAAGACATTTGAAGATATTTGAAACTGAAGGGAGAGACAATTTGAAGTTTAATTCTGAGAACCCCATCGATCAGAACAAGATATACGATATTTAACGATATTTGAAGTTGAAAGATACTTAAAGACATTTGAAGATATTTGAAGACGAAATTAAAGACAATTTGAAGTTTAATTCTGAGAACTCCATCGGTCAGCACACTATAAACGATATTTGAAGTTAAATGACACTTAAAGATATTTGAAGATATTTGAAGCTGAAATTAAAGACAATTTGAAATTTAACTCTGAAATCACCACCGAACAGTACAAGATAAAAGATACTCAAAGATATTTGAAGTTAAATGATTGTTGAAGATATTTGAAGCTGAAGTTAAAGACAATATATTAAGAGAGTCACTATAGTATGACGACAACCCGTTTCAAAAGGCACAAATGAACAATTTTATGCGAGAATACATTCTCTATGTGCCTCTAAAGTCCTAAAAAAATGATATGCTGAGAAGAAAAACACCAACATCTGCAGTGGGAAGAATCATTCTCCAGTTGACTATTAGAACGATATTTAACAGCCATTTCCCAGTCGACTATTAGGGAAAACTTACCGTGTGAAGACAACTAGACTCGAACTGTTCCATGAAGAAACCATAACGTAAGTGCTTCGAAATTTTTGCCAGGACAAAAGGAGTGAAGGACAGTAATTTACAACAGGAGGGTGTAGTACACTAAGGACACGAAAGGTGATGAATAGATGTGAAGCTACATGTGTTACTTCCTAACAGCTTTGACAATTCAAAAATCTCAATAGTGAAAGTGTTTTAATGTCATCAGTGAATATGATGAACCAAATATTGTATGTTATAAATCATTCATTTATGTACCACAATTATAATTATGTTTATTATTATCATTTAATTAATTTAATTTTGCTTATATAGAATGTAACATGCCATATATACAGAAAAATAAAAAAAAAAGACTTGTAAAAATTGAGTTAAAAAAAAAAAAAAAAAATCTTTTGTATAGTAGCTAGCCTAGAACCATGAAGAATCTTAGTCCGGTAGATGAATTTTAGATAGGGATGTAGAATAAAATAAGAAAAGTAATAGAGAAAATTTTTAGCGCTCCTGATTAAGCCATAACATATATATATATATATATATATATATATATATATATATAAATAATTATGTAAAAAAAAATAGTTAATAAATGGCGAACATTTAAAAAAAAGCCCAAAGGCGAGCAGTTACTAATGACGGGACGTCAATAATTGATGGGAAGGGTGATATGTACCGGGAGTAAAACACGATGTATTTGAAATACCAAAATAAAGTCCCTTCTTTAATTCGGACTCCTATAATTAAGCTAAATCTAGTTTCAAAAATGAAAAAGCTCTTAATCAGCAAAGAAAAGAAACTGCAGTCTTTGGATTTCGCTAAGACAGTGAGCAATAAGAAAAGTGCTACGCACAATATTTTTAAGGAAGTTTAAACGATAAGAACCGTGTGAACGCCTAAATCATCAAAATATTTAAGACATATTATTGGACGAGGGTTCGCGTCCTTGGGCCACGTAAGCCAATGGCAGGCAGTCCCTATAGCGCAGGACGAAAGAACTGCGTTTGGGAGTGGGGTAAATGTGCCTTTTTAATTTGAATCTCTATCCAGCTTTGATA
This sequence comes from Artemia sp. Qi Xiang Cuo, assembly GCF_049724085.1. Lineage (NCBI taxonomy): Eukaryota > Metazoa > Arthropoda > Branchiopoda > Anostraca > Artemiidae > Artemia > Artemia sp. Qi Xiang Cuo. Next base: position 5,373,041 of record NW_028297431.1, read on the forward strand.
CAATTAGTACGAAATTATTTTGGCCACCATTATTGTCATAGAAGTGGCCTGTTGCTGTACAATTAGGTATGTAAGTCCAATAAATCTATTATCCTCTTGTATGTGTTTGTCTCTCTTATATGTCTGAGTCTAGTCCTATGTTAGGTAATTAGTTCGCCAGTCTCCAAGTTAAATGCTCCCAAAGGAATCTGATCTCCAGATAGCCCGATAAGAAGAGGCCACGTTTTTTCATCCCTACAAGCACCAAAAGTTGTCGTCGCCACAGCTTAGAAAGAGTTTCTAACCCCTGCTAGCCTATAAGAATTCGTATCTCTTAAGCAAGATCTAATTGCGCCGTGGAAACAAAGCTCTGAGACGTCAAAATTTATAGTTTAATAAATCGTAATTACTCCCAAAACTATACATAACATGTGTTTGAAGAAAAAATGGACGTGAGAGGGTGGTTAGTTGCCTTCTAATCACTTTTTACTATTAAAAAGGGCACTAGCCCTTTGTATTTCCAGTCGAATGAGCCCTTTTTCAAGTTTCTACGATAAAGATTGCAATAAAACCCTTATATGCCCCCAGGGCAAAACTTATAACGCTTGCCCTGAAGACTGTGGGGGGAGTGTCCTGCTCAAAAGTATAATTCCCTGAACTTTGAATTGCGTGGAACAAAATGACTATCTCAAATCTTTATTGGATGTGTTTGGGGAAATGGTGGGCGTGGAAAGGGTATTAGTTGCTTTTCAATCACTTTCAACTATTCAAAAGGGCAGTAGCCTTTTCAATTTCTAATCGAATGAGCACTTTTTGAAGTTTCTATGACATTGTGCTATATAAGAACCTTATATGCCCCCTGGGAATAATTTACAACACTTTCCCTGAGGGCTGTGGAGAGGGGGGGTTTTCATCCCCAAAGACCTGATTTCCAGAACTTAAAACTATTTTTAATAAAATGGCTATCTCAAAGTTTTGATTAGATGTGTTTGGGGCAAAGGTGGGCGTGAGAGGCGAGATTGTTGCCCTCTAATCACTTTCAACTATTAAAAAACTATTCTAAACTATTCTAAAGTTTCTATGACAACGCCTTCTATAAAAAAAACCTTATATGCCCCCAGGATATAACTTTCAACCCTTGCCCTAAGGGCTGTGGGGGACTGTTCTCAAAAATATAATTTCTATCTGGAAATCAACTAAGCTGAACAAAATGGTTGTATCAAAATTTTGATTGGATGTTTCGGGAAATGGTGGACATGGAAGGGGTGTTAGTCGCCTTCTAATCACTTTCGACTATTGAAAAGGGCACAAGCCACTCCAATTTCCAATTGATTGAGTACTTTTCGAAGTTTCTACGACATCTTCGATACGAAGTGCCCTGCTCTAAAGGAAAAAATTAATAAATAATACATTGTGCAAACATCGTTCTTATATGCCCCCAGGGCATAACTAAAACCCTTGCCCTGATGGTTGTAGGGGAGTGTCCGCCTCTTTAATTAATCCCCTTTTTCTTGTTCCGTTCTCGGGTGTCCCCGTTCTTTACTTAGGCAGCGCGATCGTGCTGCCTATGATTTATACAACAACTTTCTCTATAAACCTTATATGCCCCCAGGGCATAGCTTACAATCTTTGTACTGAGGGCTCTGAGGGGTTTATCATCCTAAAAGACCTAATTTCCAGAACGTTCAACTACGTTGAACAAAATTGACATCTCAAAATTTTGATTGGGTGTTTTTTGGAAAATAGTTGGCGTTAGTCGCTATCCAATTACTTTCAACTATTAAAAAGGCACTAGCCCTTTCAATTTCCAATTGAATGAGCCCTTTTGAAGTTTCTACGACAACGCTTTCAATATGCCCCAGGGCATAACTTACAACTCTTGCCCCAAGGGCTGTGGGGGGAGGGGTTGTCATCCTTAAAGACCTAATTTCTAAAACTTTCAACTACGTTGAATAAAAGGGCTATCTAAAAAAATTTATTGGATGTGTTTGGGGAAAAGGTGGGTCTGAGAGGGGGGTTAGTTGCCCTCAAGTCACTTTTAACTATTAAAAAGAGCACTATCCCTTTGAGTTTCAAATCGAATGAGCCCTTTTTTAAGTTTATGCGGCAAAGATTTCAATAAAAACCTTATTGCCCCCAGGGCATAACTTATAATCCTTGCCCTGAGGGTTTTGGGGGAGTGTCCTCCTCAAAAAAATATTTTCTATATGGAAATCAACTACGCTGAACAAAATGGCTATCTCAAAATTTTGACTGGATGTATTTGGGGAAATGATGGGCGTGAGGGGGGGGGTAGATACCCTCCAAAAACTTTCGACTATTAAAAAGGGCACTAGCCACTCCAATTTCCAATCGAATGAACCGTTTTCGAAGTTTCTACGACAACTCCTTCGATTCGAAGTGCCCGGGTATGAAAAAAAACACATTGTGCCCACATCGTTCCTTACTTAGGCAGCGCCAGCGCGCTGCCTATGATTTCCGTTTTTTGTTGGGCAACGTTTAAAATTACTTATGCTGTATTTTAAACATCAGCTTTTTAAAAACAGGTTTTTTATAAATTTTCTCAATATAGTAATTGCATGTATTTAAATACTAGCAAACATATATGTACCTACTTCTAAGCCAATTAGCGGGCCTTCAGGGGGGGGAGTAGAACCTCGGCAGGGAAGTAAAAATCTTATAAATATAAGAAGTTTTACTTTAATGATTATCTGTACGGAGGCTAAAAACTTTTTTTGTTAGATGTGCACTACAGAAAGCCAGTCACGAAGGGAATCAACTTCTTTCTCAATCTGTCTAGAGTATATATTTAGATAAAGCCAATACACGACAAAGAAAAAAGAGAGAGGGAGGGAGTGGGGCTTAATACGTAATGGCTAAATGGAAGTAGAGGCTGGGACAGAACTAATATTAAATATTAATTTTTTTGTTTTCTTTTGTTCCTAGTAATGGTTAATGAAATCAGTAAGGAGTTCCCTCAAAGATGGAAATATGTGGGTGAGTTGAAGATTCCAGAACTATGCCACATGTATATTAAAATAAACCCCTTTTACCAGTATTTTGGATGAAGTTAAGACCCTTGCAGCAGTATATATCTATATAGTGTATTACGGTAATCACCTGGCAAAAAAAAAAAAAAAAACTGTCTTCCTACTTTAGTAACGTAAATAAATGAGCACTTGAACAAGGTCTAAACCCTACTCACCCATCCAGTTCCCCAGGACAAGACAGTATAACCAATCCGACATTCCGAAACTCAAGTCTAAAATAGAGCAAAATCAGCATCAATAAGCATACATCAATGTTCCAAAACCAAGCTATAGCACCTTAAATCTACAAAAACATTATATTCCCAAGGTGATCGCCATATATCGGGGCTCGTCAGATGAAAACTCATTGCCTAAATGGGTTTCGGCGCTGAAATTTCATTACCCAGGCAATTGAGCGCGCCATGGCATAATCCGGCATACCCCTATATAGTGCCACCAATGGAATAAACATAAACAAAATCCGAAATATCCAAAAAATAAAAATATATACCCCAGAAAAATATTTTCAAACATTCTTAACCAACCTTCAAGTAAAACTGAGAGCCGAACTTCAACCGATTTAAATACAAAGAAATAAATAACACTAGTCCTCCACCCGGAACAGTTTCCCTTTCACTCACATTCTAAGAATTAAATTCCGAGTATTCCACCATAATCTTTACCACAAATGTCGCAATCCAACACTCAACAACCGGGAAGATAAACCAGTTCCGTCAATCAGTCACCGTAAAATATCATTCAAGATATCTTGATAACTTTTATTATACTTATGTAAAAGCTGACTGTACTTAAAACAAAGCTTTTTAAATTGCCAAGCAAGTTTATTGGCGGAAAAACCTCTTATGATTAGCTTCTTGCTAAGTAACATACATCTATTTCTAAAATCGATGTACAAATTCTTGCATATCTAAATAGTTGGGAAAAATACGATGAATGTTATATTTGAATAAATATTACTTTTTGGAAATGGAAAATTAACTATTTCAAAATTAAAATCGTCTGTTTTATTATATATTTTAAAATTTATTGTATTATTAGGTATCACATTAATCTCTAAATCTAGAAAATGGTCATATTTGCCATTTCCATTACTGGATTCCAGCTTTAACTCTGGTGAATATATTTTACTTGCAATCTCTAAAAAATTTGAACAATTTATCACCAGAAGGTCATCTAAATATATTTTATTATTTGAGAGCAAATACTTTATATTACTTGGATTATTTTTATCCGTCATATAATCGTACTCTAAATAATTTAGAAATAGGTCCGCTATAACTGGACTGGCATTACCCCCCATAGGAATTCCATTACTTTGATAATATAGATTGCCATTAAATTTTATATAAGCATTAAATAGAACAAATTCTAGTAGATCAAAAATCATATCTAGGCTATAACATCTTGAGCTAGTTGTACTATTAAAATAATTAGTTCATCTTGCCTTCTTATTATACGCATCAATTTTTAAAAAGGGCAAATTAGACAAAATAAAATCTTTCTTAATAATCTTTTTTAAATTTATAAATACTAAATTAATGGGTAAATTTGTATATAATGTAGTGAAATCAAACGAGTCCACTCTTTTGGCTGAAAATGAAGCAAGAGAGTCTATTGATTGCAGCGAATTATTAACAATCCAGTATGGATTAAACTTAGAAATTTTTTTAATTCCCGAACAATATGCCTCAAACTTATTTTTGATTTCTCCTAAAATACACGACAAGTCAGTAGCCGCAACTTTGGTCGGGCACCTTGCTGCCCCCGCAATTAAGCGTGGTTTCGGGGGATTTTTATGAAATTTTGCCGTCCAATATAAAAACGGAAAATTTTTATCATTATCATTAACCTTAATATTAATTTTTTTGAAAAATATATCCTCTATTCCGATCAATAGACTATTATTAACATCTTGAACCTTTTTATATGTATTTGTTGTACTAAGCTCCTTTGTTAAAACATCACAATAAAGCTTCTGACAAATTATTGCAAAATTATTATTCGCTTTATCAATGGGTACAATTACAAAATCCCTCTTTATATTATAAATTGCTTGTTTTATCATATAATTATAAAAAGCAACATCATTATTACGCATATTGGTCCTCTTATTTATGTTATTTATACCGTCATTCATATTTAAACTAGTCAAATTCTTAAATCAATTTTTATTTATTTTCTCTTTTTCGAACCATTTATAATTAAATATTTTTATATTATTGTTTAACACTCTAAAGATTTGAGGGTTTGAGATGATTTGCCCCTCAGGGCAGGGGTTGTAAGTTATACCCTGAGGTCATATAAGGTTTTTATAGAAAGCGTTGTCATAGAAACTTCAAAAACGTCTTATTCGATTGGAAATGGATATGTCTAGATTCCTTTTTGATAGTCAAAAATGATTGGAAGGCAACTAACACCCCGTTCATGCCCACCATTTCCCCAGACACATAAAACCAAAGAGATGCCATTTAGTTCAACGCAGTTGAAAGTTCTGGAAATTATTATCTTTTGAGCAGAACGCTCCCCGCACAGTCTTCAGGGCTGCGGTTTTTATTTAAAGCTTTGTCGTAGAAATTTGAAAAGGGGATCATTCGATTGGAAATTGGAGTAGTTAAAGCCTGTTTTAATAGTTGAAAGTAAATTGGAAGATAACTAGCCCCTCTCATGCCCACCATTTCCCCAAACATATTCAATCAAAATTTTTAGACAGCCATTTTTTTTAACGTAGTTGAAAGATCTTGAAATTAGTTATTTGAGGATGACAACCCCGCAAACCTCTCAGGGCAAGGGTTTTAAGTTATGCCCTGAGGCCATATAAGGTTTTTATGGAAAATATTTTCGTTGAAACTTCAAAAAGGGCTTATTCGATTAGAAATTCAAAGAGCTAGTAGCCTTTTTAATAGTCGAAAGTAATTGGAGGGCAGCTAACCCCCCTCTCACACCAACCATCCCCCCAAACACATCCAATCAAAATTTTTAGATGAAAATTCTGTTCAACGTAGTTGAAAGGCACGGAAAATATGTCTTTGAGGATGAAACTCCCCCTACAGTCCTCAGAGCAAGGGTTGTAAGTTATGCCCTGGTGGCATATAGGTTTTTAATAGAAAGCATCGTCGTAAAACTTCAAAAAGGTTCACTCGATTGAAAATTGAAAGGGCTAGTGCCTTTTTTAATAGATGAAAGTAACTGGAGGGCAATCAACCCCCTCTCACACCCACCAATTCCCCAAACCCATGCAATCAAAATTTTGAGAAATTCATTTTGCTCAACGTTGTTTGATAGCCCCCATAGAGCCTTCAGGGCAAGGGTTGTGAGTTATGCCCTGAGGGCACATAATGTTTATTGAATTTGTCGTCTTAGAAACTTGAAAAAAGCTCATTTTATTGGAAATTGAAAGGGATAGTGCCCTTTTTAATAGTCGATTCTGATTGGACGGCAACTAACCCCCCTCGTATGCCCACTTTTTACTCACACACCCATTAAAAAATTTAGGTAGCCATTTTGTTCAACGTAGTTGAAAGTTTTTGAAACTAGGTCTTTGAGGATGGCAGCTACTCACAGCCCTCAGGGCATGGGTGGTCAGTTATGCCCTGAGGGCATATCAGGTTTTTATACAAAGCGTTTTCGTAGACTTCAAAAAAGACCTCATTCGATTAGAAACTGAAAGAGCCTGTGCCCTTTTAACGTGATTGGAGGGAAACTAACCCCCCTCTCAACTCCCTTAGCCATCCTGGCTAAGTGGACGTGCGCTGGTTTGAGAGTTAATTGTCCCAAGGGGCACGGGTTCGATCCTTGGCGTGGCTAGTTATTTGGGTCTGGGGACGCGGGTCAGCGGTGTTACTCTGTAAGCTTAGCCAGAGTCAACCCAGCTCTAAATGGGTACCTGGAAAAATCTGGGAAAGGTAAGCAGGAAGGGTGTGTAAAAGCACAGGATGGCTGGCCTCCAGCGCCCAATTGCACTTCCTGGCTGAAGGGCAACGAAACGGAGATCAACGCAGGATGGCTGGCCTCCAGCCGTCCATTGCACTTCATGGCTGAAGGGCTGCGAAACGGAGAACAGCACCGTCGGTTTGGACCATAACGGTATAGTACCGTCACTTAGTTACTTTTTTACTAACCCCCCTCTCACACCTTTAAGGCAATGGTTGTAAGTTTTGCCCTGGGGGCATAAAAGTTTTTTTTTATAGAAAATGTTGTCATAGAAACTTCAAAAAAGGCTCATTCGATTGCAAATTGAAAGGGTTAGTACCCTATTTGATAGTTGAAAGTGATTGGAGGGCAACTAACGCCCCTCTCAAGCCTCCATTTCCCCAAATAAATCCAATAAATATTTTGAGATATTAATTAAAAAAAACTTTCCGAAAAATAAATTTTTCAGAGAAAAGTAAAGGCAATTTTAAACTTAACCTCAGGAGATACAAATATCTGTGAAAATTCAAACCCAAAACGGTAGTAAGGCCCCAATTACTTAAAGATATACATGCGCTTTCACAAGCCTGAGGCATGGATATGCGTGTATATTTTCAAGTAATTGGGTTACCATGGCCATTTGCCTATTACAATGAACGATACTTACCTTACCACACGGGTTTTCTGAGAGGAATGAGTATAAATTGATTGGTGATTAGGATTTGAATAAAAGGAATTGGATAATTTTAACAAGAATTTTTGAAAAACGTAATTACTTCTTTAGTTTACGATATTTGCGATTTTTTTGCGAAAAGATATTTGCGTAAAGGTATTGCGATGGTTAAGAATGCCTCACGGGTAATTAAAGAATGGGATGCTTACAAGAAACATTGTTAGAAAGTATTCAATATCTTAATTGAAAAGTAACGATTGAATGACATTGTGACTTGACCTAGCTTTACCTCGCCGATGTGGTCTGTATAATTCATAAGTAACGTTTGAAAAGTATTGTCAATTTAAAAAGAAGCAATCGGAGATAGAGATTGGATAATTTTAACAAGAAATGACCGAAAAGTGTTTTGGAGGAGATGGAATGAATGGGTATTGTATAATACACAAGTGATAATTTGCACAGTGTTGTCAATTTTAAATAGTTTAGAAATAAAAAAAAATTAACAAGAAATGGCTGAAAAGTGTTTTGAGGGAGTTTAGTTGCACGAGGGTTCACTTGCACGAGGATTCAGTTACATACGGATTCAGTTACACGGGGATTAGTTAAATTGGGTTGAGTAGCAAGGAGGTAATAATTTATTTTAGTAAAGTAATTATTTATTTTACTAAAGTAATAATTTATTTTAGTAAAGTAATAATTTATTTTAGTAAAGTAATAATTTATTTTAGTAAAGTAATAATTTATTTTAGTAAAGTAATAATTTATTTTAGTAAAGTAATAATTTATTTTAGCAAGGTAATTATTTATTTTAGTAGAGTAATTATTGATTTTAGTAAAGTAATAATTTATTTTAGTAAAGTAATTATTCATTTTAGTAAAGTAATAATTTATTTTAGTAAAGTAATAATTTATTTTAGTAAACTAATAATTTATTTTAGTAAAGTAATAATTTATTTTAGTAAAGTAATTATTTATTTTAGTAGAGTAATTTTTTATTTTAGTAAAGTAATAATTTATTTTAGTAAAGTAATAATTTATTTTAGTAAAGTAATAAATTATTTTAGTAAAGTAATAATTTATTTTAGTAAAGTAATAATTTATTTTAGTAAAGTAATAAATTATTTTAGTAAGGCGTTGAGGAGGGGGCAGTCCCTTTCATATAGGGAATAATTTCTGTTCGTTTTAATGTCGCTCCATACTTTCAGTTTTAAAAACTTGTTTTTTTTTTATTTAATTTCTTATCGTTTTTTAGTTAATGCAGCTTTTATTTGCATAAAAATTTTAATTTACTTTTGCTAAATGGATGTCTTTACAAATTAACTTACGTAACTAACTTCTATATTCGTCTATTTTTCTTCTGGCAAAAAATACAAAGTTGCAGATTTTATTTCTGTTCGTTTTAATGTCGCTCCATACTTTCAGTTTAAAAAACTTTTTTTTATTTAATTTCTGATCGTTTTTAGTTAATGCAACTTTTATTTTCATAAAAATTTTACTTTTCTTTTGCTAAATGGATGTCTTTACAAATTAATTTACGTAACTAACTTCTATATTCGTCTATTTTTCTTCTGGCAAAAAATACAAAGTTGCAGATTTTTGCAGATATGAGCTTTTTTTTCTTGCTCTTTTAACTGTTTACCAGCTCAATGCTGTCTAAACACTGCGGGAAACTTCCTAAGAAGAGTTTTTGATGCAAAACGTCACCTATGAAAAGATTCTTTTAAAAGAAACCCTTCAAATTGAAAAAAGAAACCATAAGCAAATAATCTTAAAAAAGTTTAATATCTTCCAAAAGAAACTTAAAAAGTAAACAAATTCAATCCATTTCTCACTGGCAAATTCCTACGATATTTTTGGGTATATAAAAAACATAATTTCCCATTCATGCTAAACTTTGATTGAACAAATATTAGACAAATCTACTTCACTTATACAAGTATAATTATCTGGCAAGATTTCTGTTTCAAGAGGTTTATCCGATATTGGAATGCAGTTTTTAGAATGTGCCATTGAAGATGTATCGCTTGTGGAACTTATTTTTAGCCTCAGCTTCTTTACAGGGCTTCTGTCTTCTTCATTACCACCTGTCTTTCCTTTTTCAACCAACCACTTCGTTTCCGTAGCCTCAGAGTTTCTAAGTTTTCTTTTCAGCTTTTGCCCTGATGCCAGCAGAGCACAGGACTTTAAATCATATTCTGTTAGTTTGTTTATCACTACTGTAGAGGACTTCAATTGTCTCCGAATTCCAGGTATTTCAGCGAGGCTAATGAAACATCTTTCTGTCATTTTGTATTCCCTGAAATGGAAATTAAATTTAAGTTAATAAAGATTGTTAACTTTAATTATTTATTTTAGTAAAGTAATAACTTTTGATCATTTACATAATTAAATAAATAAATAAAAAAAAACTTGCGAATATTTTCATTCTAACTTAACTTGCAGGAAATAATCGAAGCAAACTCAAAACGAGCAAACCCCCTATGTCTTCCCAATTTTATTTTCTTTCATATGAATACTTTTCATTTTAAACTTAAAATATGCTAAATTCTTGATTTTCATTCTAATTTAACTTGTAGGAAATAATCGAGTCAAACTCAAAACGAGCAGAAATTAACATAAGTTGGGTGCAAAATCCCCTTTTCAATTGCGAATTTTCTTTAAAAATTTATGGACACTTTTAGTGGCTTTTGGACACTTTTTTACTTTGAAGGATACAGGGACACTATTGAGTCAAAAAGGCAACTTTAAAAAAAAGGACACTTTTTGGACATTTTCCAAAATCAAAACCAAATGGCTTGATTTTCTTCTTTTTTTGACTGATTTTAATTTGTACTTTACTTTTAGGCTTTGGTAACGGCTTACACACAAATACCCCCAAAAACAAACACAGTAAAACCCAGACAAAATCACAAAGAAACACATACAGAAACAAACAGAAACAGACAGAAACACAAACAAACACACACACCCATGCTCCAACAACCGACCAAACAAACACACAGACCAACTCACCCATAAACCCACACACACAAACACACACACACACACACACACACACACACACACACACACACACACACACACACACACACACACA
>NW_028297431.1:5386248-5458157 GCF_049724085.1 Artemia sp. Qi Xiang Cuo
ATGTTCAAGAATGGTTTCCGATTGTTTGAAGGGCTACAAAACAAATGAGCTTGAACTAGCTGGTCTCACTAATTTGAAAGTAAATCACAAACCTAATTTTGTCGACCCGGAAACCGGCGCCTCTAACCAAAAAGTAGAGAAAGTGTGGGGTTCCGCAAAGTGTAGGAAAAAACGGCAGTGATGTACATGCCACCATCATTTACATTCATACTTTTTAGAGTACATGTGGTGGGCGGCAGTAAAGGCAGAAAGCCGAGTTTATTTTAACTCAATTCTTGCGGACATTACTGCGTTTCGGGAGATATTTCCAGGTTTTAGTTTTCACAATTTTGCTAATAAAGTGTTCTATTTTCATCATTTTTTTTTATTAGGTTGAATAGGTTTGTTTAGTTTAAAATAGGTTTGTTTAGGTTAAGTATTTAATATATGCTATGATTTACCCCTGCCCTTAATTTGCAAATATATGGCCTAAATTTGTTTAAAAACTTATATTTTCATCATAGTTTTGGTTTTATTTCATTAGCTTTCACCAGACTTCCCTTCTCAAGTGTGTTTTATATAATAGAAAAGTACCCTAACTTGCTATAGGATATTTTTAAATGTTGATTTTCCGACCGTCTGTTAGTATACGAAATGCACTAAGCTTTCGGTATTCACTACGCTAAATATGTATTTTTCACTCAAAATTGTGTATTAACCAGCCACAATCCCCATTCGACAAAATCAAACTCCTAAAAGCCTCACTTTTGTAAGATTATTCTTGGAACAACGGATATATTTGCAATTCGGGTCGATGTTGTAATTTAGATTGGGTGGAAACGTGAATAGAAATGGGACGCACGGAAATTAAGATGTTTGGTATCTAGAATTCGCAAAGTGGGTTTATTGGGCTGTTGATCGCCGAGTTTTAGCAGAATATGTAATAGCGTGTTCTAAGAACCTAAATACAAATACGCAAACTCCAAAACCTAATCTTGAGTGGGTAGAACCCATTTCTATGGCTGATTTGGAACTAATACAAGTTGAGCCCCAAATATCTAACTCTGTAATAGATTCTACTCCTGTTCCTTGTAAAGAAATGAGAGTAGATGAACAGGATCTAAGTACATTAGATGGTAGTATAGAGTAGTATTCTGGATTTAAAATGCAGAATCAGATGGCCTAGCTGTCGACATGTGTTGATACACAAATTCAATGTATTTTATAAGGAAATTAAGGTAATTTCCAGGAACTTATTTATAATCGAGAGTAAATAATAAGCATCTCCGCGTATATTTCCTTGAAGTGTTATAGAAAATATATTCAAACAAGTGGAAAAAAATGACGTATATTTTTGTGTTCAGCCCTTAGAAGAGAGTAACGTATGTATTGAACGAGATAAGTGTCTGCTTCTGGTTATGGCTTTGATATAAATAAAGACCTTTCTTATATACATCTATGGACTTTTAAATATCTTGGTCTGAAAAATGGTATAAAGTTACATAATGAACTAGTTATAACTGGAGTAGAACCACAGTAGACAGAATATACTATAATTATATAAATTATATAATTGTATAATTATATAATATATAAGCTGTGAGTAGAACAGGAAGGTAATTCTGAAAGGCCAAGTACCGTAAAGCCTTCTAGACCTAGTAAAAACCAATGAAGCTGAGAGGCTTTTACAAAGAGTTTTAATAAAATATTCTTTTACGTTCCTTTCAGCTTGCAGTCAGTTGAGACCTCCGTTGTTCTACTTTAATTTAAGGGGAAATGCGAAAGGTTGATATTAGACTGGTTAAAAGCGCCGGAAAACCAGTTTCAACCTTTTAAATCTAAAAGCTAAAATAAATTAGTTGTGTTATAATAAAACACGTTCAACTGGCATATTTCTCCTGATTTTTCTTTTCTTAAAAAAAAAAAATTAGATCAATTAAAATTTTCAAGAAAATACTGTTTTTTTAACTAAATCGCTCATCTATGTAGATAAATGTAATGTATTTAAAAGTAATTAGAATATAAATTCGAGTATTTATAATATAAATTCGAGAAGGATTTTCCGTATATCTCATTTATTAGAGAGAGTTGGTCATGTCTGTGTCACATAGAGCGGCCCCGAGAGGGGGGGGGCTTTCGGACTAAGGCTAGTCGTGAGAAACAGTTCGTTCCCAGGCCGGTCGAACAGCAAAGAGCTGTTACTTCCGATTCTAGTGAGCTGGGGCCAAGTATATACTTTGAAAGTCAATCCATCTTTCACCTTCGTTTTAGTTATATGTATTTCTGCTACATTATATTCTCTGGCTGTGTATTCTCACGTTACTAAATAAAGACCATACAACGGCATTATTACTTTTGACTATCTTTGAGAATTTACGTAAACCGTTACATAAGCCAATATAAAAGGCATATAAACAAAGAACTAGACAGAGGTTTACATAAGATTAAGTTAATGTAGTAAATATATAAATATTGCTTGTGTAAAGTATTTAGGATAAATTTGAGAAGCCTTTTCCGGGTCTCACGTTAACAGAGTCTTGTTATATATATTTCAAAAGAGAGCCCGGTCCAGGAGGGCACTTTTGGGACGAAGGCTAGTCGCAAGAAACAGGTCGTTCCCAGGCCGGTCAAACAACCAATCGCTGAGACGACCGATTATAGAGAGTTTCGGCCAAGAGTATACTGTGAAAGTAAGTCCATCTTTCGCCTTCGTTTGAGTTGTTTGTTTTTCTGTTACCTTATTTTCTGTATATGTGTATTCTCACGTTATTAAATAAAAACCATAGAACAACGTTCATTGACAATCCTTGAGAAAACTTTTACATCAGCTAATATAAAAAGTATACAAATAAAGAAGTAGACAGTAGACAGATGTTTACAAAGTGGTGGCTAGCGGTTAAAACTAGTGGAGCAAATATCACTAGTGGAAAACCTCCAAGTGACATTTAAATGATCCTTATAAGTTTCATCAATGAATTTAATTCAAAAAGAAATTCTTTCTATACGTCAAATTTCAAATATCATTGATTTAGTTGTTTGAAATCTGTCCAAGGATTTTATTGCATCGCGCTGAGATAATAATCAATGATGCGAGTGATCTTTTTCTTTACCATCAGACTGACATCCATACTTCCCGGAATTTTGCCAAAATCTTAGATTTTCTCATGAACCACGAAAGAAATTGCCTCTTTTTAATAGAGGCTTTCTTTTTTTTTCTAATAGAGGAGAGGTTTGGGCATTTAAATTAACCCCTAGATATCTAGTTAAAGTAAATAGGATATAAGCTAGCAAAATTTATCAACTAAATATGATCAAAAAGCTTTTATTAATATATTTTCTTTCAGATACTTTCATCTAGGATCCTTTGTAAATAACATTTATAAGATAAACCGATATTATATTCGGTTCAATATTCAATATTCGGTTCTCGATTCAATATTCTAAATTTGTATTATTTATTTTCAGATGTTTCATTAGTTTTTTCGAAGTTTCAAGCTTCGCCAAAGGGACGTATGCAGGAATTTGGGAGATGAGTAAATAAATGGACAGAAAAGGAAAATCCAGGCTAAGCTCCCTGGCTTGGGTACGGTTTGACTTCGTGCAGTCTTTAATTAGATAATTTTTCCTTCGCAGTCTTTACTTACAAAATCCATTCGGTCTAACTTTACACAGTCAATATTTCAAAAAGTGGAAAACATTTTTGATGGTTTGGATCAAATAACTATTACCTTGAGTTCTAATATAGAATTGTCATCCGTGGCAAGTCCGTTCCTCTCTTCTGCCATTGTCCTTGCTCTGTCTTTCAATATTCTATCTCTAACTGGCCGCCTAGATACGTATCTGGTGCCGTCCGGTCGTTTGTTGACACTCCACTCCAATTCTGACTCAGCACTCTGACTCTGCTGGTGCTTCAATAGATTGTGTCTTAACAAATTTTGCTGCAGCATAATAGTCTGTTTCAGATTAGCTGCATCTGTATACAGAACAGGAGGTACTCCTGTCGATTGTTGAACATACTTTTGAGAGTCACACAGATCTGGACGAGAATCAATTATTATTTGGTTTAACACATTATGTTTTGCTTCCGAGGCATGAGGAGGGAAAGTAATTTGCCTATCTGATCTTGGATAATTTGTTGCATTAAACGAGCGTTCAATTTTGTAACTCTTTAGCATACCTTTCTTTTGTGGGAGAACTTGGCTACAGTTTGGACAGCTTTTGCAGGCCTGATGTTCGTCGCTAGGTCTAAAAGGTCTAGCAATTTCCTTTGAAACAGAATTCAACAATAAAGTCGATTGGCACAAGTCTTGACCCAATGACGTGCTTAACCTAGGTTCTTGCTCTTTGAGCCTACGTTCTTTTAATTTTGCTTTTTTTGTAGAATCTCCACTACTACTACTACTATTTCTTATTGATGACATTTTATTCCAACTAGAAATTCCGGAATTTGTTTTAGCAGAATTTTTGGTCTTATCAGTCCACCTATTAGGATCAACTTTATCAAACCATTTTTCAAATGATTTTATAGGTCTTGAAGAATCGGAATGAATGATTTTTACTCCTTCTGAAGAAGGGAGAAGATGGCATGACCACTGATGGACTTCTTTACTTTTGTCAATACTCTTATTTCTCAGTGTGATCGGTCTCTTGGGGCTTTTCTTTACTTTTTTAGGCTCAAAAGGAACAGAATAAATTGGCTCGTCACTCAACGTTGATCCAGGAATAGTTTCATAAACATGTTCTGGTTGTAGAACACTGATTTTTTTGCAGATTTTTCTCTTCAAGCTTCCGGTAGCCGAGCTGAATATTGCTCATTTTCGTTTCAATCTGAAAGACAGACAAGCCAGTAAACTGTGAGTGAAAAGCTTTACTCTTCTTTAAGTCCACAGCCAGGGGATTCAAGGGGGTTTACCCTTCTCCCCCCAGATAAAAAATTGTTCAACTCGAAAACGTAAAAAAAATACAAGTTAAAAAACTTTGATTTTTTTAAGTTATATTTTGTAAATAACAGAAATTCATATTTTGAGACATCACATGAGTTATGGCAACAAGAAAGAGGGAAACTGCTAGTCTTAGTTTAACGAGTTTTCATTTTTGATTCGAATACTCCGTGAGAGGTTTACCTTTTTTAGGTCTGGGGGGAGGGTCTTATACCCTTCCTGAGTTTTAAATATACTACAAAATATTCTTTAAAAAGGTAGTTTAACAAAAGTGGAAAAAATTCAGACCTCATAACAAAACTTAGCAAGCTTTTCGTGACTATTAGTTATATATTTGACATTTATTAATCTTTTGGCATTTGTAAAATTAAAGCAGTAAGGAAACAGGGACATCACTTGGGGCAAGCCATAAGGAGTGGTCATCCCGTAATTCCATAGAATCTCCCGAAAGGTTTTAAAAGGAGACAATTTGTAATTAAAGTTTATTGTGAGAGAGACCCCGTTTATTTGTATTAGCTCGTCGGTCTTTTCTTGTGAGAAATGATTATTACAGTAGCAGGTTTTGATGAGTTGATGAGGTTGGTTTCGTCTACAAGCATGTATTTTTTTTCTATGGGTGATTTTAACTATAATCTTTTAGATCTTTCAGGTGATAATTTGGACTTTTTTAATTATATGATTTCAAGTGACCTTTACCCTTTAACTTGTGTACCTACCCGAATCTCTACTGATTCTGCGACCTTAATTGATAACGTTTTTGTGGGACCTAGCTATTTGAGTCAAAGCTATGCAGATGTGATAGTATATCCAGGCTCAGATCATCTTCCGGTAATTGCTCATGTGACGTGTCTTAGAAAATTACGTATCCCAGCTAAAAAAATACTGACACGTGAGCTGAAAAAGCAAAATCTGAATAGCTTTGCCGAGGAGTTGAGCTGTATCATGTGGGACTCGGTTCTGAGGATTTCTGGTGATTCTTCTCTAGTGTATAATCAGTTCATGTATATTTTCCAACCAATTTATGAGAAAAGATGCCCCTTGCGTTTGACCAAACAAAAGAGGGATGATCCCCGCAAGCCGTGGATTACGAAGGCAATAATAGACAAGATAAAAAAAGGAACTTGTTATATGAGCAATATCTTAATAGTCAGGATGACGCAGATTTTGCAGAGTTCAAGCGAATGAGAAATAAGGTGAACAGTATGAGAAGGCAAGCAAAGAATAAGTATTTTGAAGAAAAGTTTTCTGATAGTAAGGGAGATACCGAAGCCACATGGCAGGTTATTAATGAGTTTATGTGAAATCAGAAAAGTAGTCAGTCGCCTTGCATTGATATAAATGGAAGTTATGTGGGTGATAAAAATGTAGTCGCGAATCAATTTGGCCAGTTTTATTCTCAGGTTGGCTCGTCTGTTCAAGAGAGTGTAAGGTGTGACAGGGAAAATTTTATTAGCGAGGAATTCGTGGACTCTCGTGGAGATACTGTTGAGTTCCAGTTTGAAAAGTGTACAAGTGATGAAGTGATTGAAATAGTGAAAAATATAAAATCGAATTCTGCTGGGATAGATGGCGTGAATCTGAGAACTTTTAAAGCTGTGTTAATGTATATACTACCATGTATTCTCCATATTATTAATTTATCTATGGAAACGGGGACCTTTCCAGAAGCGTTGAAGCAAGCTAAAGTTATCCCGCTTTACAAAGGGGGTGCCAGGTCAGATGCCGGTAACTGGAGACCAATATCGATACTGCCTTTATTGTCAAAAATTTTGGAAAGTGATTCATCGCCGTCTATATGACCATCTCACGAAACATAGCCTACTCAGTGACACCCCCAATTCGGGTTCCGAAAAGGTCAGTCCACTAGTCATGCTGCCATTCATCTTGTTGATTTTGTAAATAATTGTTTAGTAAAAGGTGAAATCCCCCTAACAGTATTTTTTGATTTTAGGAAAGCATTTGACACGGTAGATTTTAAAATTTTATTGCATAGATTAGAATGCTTAGGTGTTAAAGGAGTGAGTTTGAAGTGGTTTGAAAGTTATTTGTGTGGGAGGTCTATTAAAGTGATGATTGATGATGCTTTTTCTTCCCCTTATCAAGTGTCGTGTGGTGTGCCACAGGGATCGGTCCTTGGTCCACTTCTGTATCTGGTTTATGTGGATAGCATGAAGTTTTATCTTCCAGATTGTTGCTTAACGTCATTCGCTGATGACACTGCAGTTACGTTTTCTAGTCGTTGTTTGGATAGTCTTGTGTTGAAAGTGACTTGTGTTCTGAGAAATTTCCATGTTTTTACTAGTTTGAGTTTGTTATCAGTTAATGTTATTAAGACTAATTTTATTGTATATTCTAGAGTAGGCAAGCCCAGTGATATTGATGGTAGAATTCTGTTTAATAATAAGCCTGTAATTCAAGTTCAAGAAATCCGGTACTTAGGTTTTTAAATTGATTGTAATTTTTCGTGGAAACGCCACAGTTTGCACGGAAACGCCACGAAGGTTGCACGTGGCCTTGGAGCGATTCGTCGTTTTAAAAATTTCTTACCTCAGAGAGTTTTATTGCTTTTATACCATGCTTTGATCCACCCATATGCTTCGTATGGCTGTATGTTATGGGCAAGTAATTTTTATGTTAATTTTAAACGTGTTCAGAATCTTCAAAATAGAGAGATGCGTCTTATTGGTTTGTATGTTGAAGGTGTAAATAACACTTCAGCTTGCTTCAACAAGTTGCAAGTGTTGAACGTAGGACAGCTACGAGACTACCAAATAGGAATTTTTGCTTATCAATGCTGGAATGATGTTAGTCCAGAGGTTTTTCGTGATTATTTTAATGACAATAGGTCTTTGCACCATTATGAAACTCGTCATGCTAGTGATTTCATTGTTCCGAACAGAAGTGGAACCAGGGCCGGCTTCCATACTAGATTTTCAGGACCTAATGCGTGGAACTCTATTCCGGAGAGCAATCGGGAGGCTGAGCACCTGGGGTTATTTAAAAATAAATTGAAAAAATATTTGTTAGGTCAAGGTTCATAGTTTTTTTTTGAATTGATGAGAGATTGATGTTTTTTTTGGTTTTTAGTTTTTTTTTGTTTTTTTTATTATTATTATTATTAAGTTTTTTTTTATACGAGTTAATCATTAATTAGTAAATGAGTTGTATGTACCCGCCCAGTCGCAAGTGCTTTTTGGTATCTTTCTTGGGGCGGGTATTGGCATATTTGTTAAATGTATTTTGATGTTAAATAAAATGCACTGAACTGAACTGAAAACTGGTTCAATCTATTCAAGAAGACAGTCCCCCATATAGCTATAATGATTAGAAGCAGACAGTCCCACCATATATCTATAATGCTTTCAAGCGCACAGTACACCCGCATGACCGGATTCAACCACCGTGAAAATTCGTGCTGATCTCTTTTCAAAGTGCGTGATGTTTTAATGGTAGTGATTCGTTTTCTTTGTATTGAATTGTAAAATTTTGTCTATAATTTAACTTTTTAGGAGGGGTTGACTTTTGTTTAACCTTCAACACGTATAAAAAAAACTCCTACAATGATTTATAGTATCAGTTCAGAATTGACATTTGAAATATAATGATGCATTCAACCAAAAAGAATATTGACGAAAGCTACACACAAGAAGTAAGTTATTCTTTTATATTCATAGTGGGTAAAGAAATTAATTCTACTAAATTTTATACAGACCCTATTATAGTTAACAGATTGTTAAATATTTTTTGAACCTGGATCTCCAGAGGCCCAGAGGTCGGTAATACCAAAACCATAGGTTAGGTTAGACTAGCGTACGTACGCTTGCTTACGTAGGCTAGCCCAACCTAACCTAACCTATGGTTTCGGTATTTCTGTGCAATAATGTGGAATTTGAACTTTTAAAAATCATGAGAATGTAACTGTGACAAGGTAAATCACGACAAAACACTACTGAAATATTCCAACTCTTGCATTTCAAGGAAAGAAATCAAAAACGAAATTTGAAAAATCAAGAGAATGTAATTATGACAAGGTAAACCACGACGAAACACAACTGAAATATTCCAACTCTTGCATTTAAACGAAAGAAATTAAAAACTGAACTTTGAAAAAACCAAGAGAATGTAACTGTGACAAGGTAAACCATAACAAAACACTACTGAAATATTCCAACTCTTGAATTTCAACGATATAAATACAAAAATGAACTTTGAAAAATCAAGAGAATGTAACTGTCAGATGGTGAACCACGACAAAACACTACTGAAATATTCCAACTCTTGCATTTTAATTAAAAAAATTCAAAATGAACTTTGAAAAATCAAGAGAATGTAACCATGGCAAGGTAAAACATGACAAAACACTACTGAAATATTCCAACTCTTGCATTTCAACGAAAGAAATTAAAAATGAACTTCGAAAAAATCAAGAGAATGTAACTGTGACAAGGTAAACCATAACAAAACACTTCTGAAATATTCCAACTCTTGCATTTCAATGAAAGAAATTCAAAATGAACTTTGAAAAATCATGAGAATGTAACTGTGACAAGGCAAAACCACGACAAAACACTACTAAAATATTCCAACTCTTGCATTTCAACGAAAAAAATTCAAAATGAACTTTGAAAAATTAAGAAAATTTAACTGTGATAAGGTACCATGACATAACACTACTGAAATAATCCAACTCTTGCATTTCAATGAAAGAAATTCAAAATGAACTTTGAAAAATCATGAGAATGTAACTGTGACATGGTAAACCATGACAAAACACTAAGGAAATGTTCCAACTCTTGCATTTCAACGAAAGAAATCCAAAATGAACTTTGAAAAATCAAGAGAATGTAAGTGTGAGAATGTAAACCACAACAAAACACTACTGAAATAATCCATCTCTTGCATTTAAATGAAAGAAATTCAAAATAAACTTTTAAAAATCATGAGAATGTAACTGTGACAAGGTAAAACTACGACAAAACACTACTGAAATATTCCAACTCTTGCATTTAAACGAAAGAAACGAAAGAACAAATAAAAGAACATTGATAAGACTGGTTGTATAGGCCATAGGCCATATCTAAATTGTATACATTTGTCACCAATAAAATGTTAGGTTGGATCTCGAGTTTTTCTTGAATGTTATTTGCCATTATAGTATTAACATAAAAAAATATTAATGATAGCAAGACTGTATTTAGGAAGCAGGACTAGGGGATTGAACCTTCCCCCCCCCCCAAAAAAAAGATGTTTCTCCGGCACAGAAAGACGTATTAAAGATGCATAAATATAGTTTTTATGTTATTATGGTGGTCTTATTGTACCCCCCCCCCAACAGAATCCTGGATACAGCCTTCAATGGTAGTAAAACTAAAATAAACAAACTCGATGTGTTTTTTTTTTTTTTTTATTGACACATTGACACAAGTTTATAACAATTATCGAATTCGATTTCACATAAAATTAAAATAAAGAGTTTATTATAAGCTTTTCAGTTGTAACTTGACCTTGATGACAGTTTATGGTGTTAAGCTGACAAGTTTAATGAACCAAAAGATAGAAATCATCAGATAAGAATTTTATTTCGTATTTATGCAGTATAACTAAACCAGCGCTATAGATGGTACATGGAAACCCTTCAAATGGTTATTTCCTATCTAAATTAATTCCAAAGCGTGATTTATCATTGCGTTTACAATATTTAAACGGTATTTGTACATTATAACTAAGCCAGCGCTATTGAATGTTCAAGGAAACCAGACACGAAAAAAGACAAACGGGTATTTGCTAGATAAATTGATTGCAAAGCATGGTTTCTCATTGAGTTTACAATATGTAAACGATTGTTTTTTGGGGTTTAGGAGGGGAGAAGGTACCTAGGTTTGGTTACATATTTAATATATGCTATGCTTATTAATAAGGAAAGCATTGATAGAGTATGTGCTAGACTCTACTTTGTTAGATTCTTGAAAATTGCCCCCCCCCCCCCCCTTGGAAAAAACCTTAAGACAATTCTAACCCTGTTGGAACCTTTCCCTGGAACAACTGCACAAATTAAATTTAGTTGGCACTTGTCGGTTATATAATACACACTCGAGAATTTCAATCGCCAATGACGCAAACATGAGACAAGAAACTGGTCAAGCAACTTCGTTATACCAGACAATTAGTTTTGGCTTGGTTGGAAAATAAATTGTAGCTATATTTTATTTAAGTATTTATTTGGTAATTTGTGTAGGTATTTAACATATGCTATGTGACCCCCCCCCCCTAATGTGGAAATATATAGCCCAAATTTGTTTCTAAACTATTATATTTTAGTCATATTTTTTTTTTCCTCAGCATTCACCAAACTTCAATTCTTGAGTAAGTATTATATAACCGAAAAGTACCGCAAAGACAAATAAAAAGAATTTTGTATAGGAATTCTGGCAAATTCCCCCAGCCTAAAATTTCCTGTAGAAAACACAGGTTTAATTTGCTATGGGGCAAGGCGGGAGGCCACTTTTACTAGTGTTTGGAAATATTAGATATCAATGTTGACATATTGGACCAAATATTGATATCAAAACCTAAATATCAAACAGTTTGTGGTAACAAATTGTAAGTAAGGAGTAACCTGGATCAATAGTAAGCAAAACTCTAAAAAACGGAATTTTGATACCAATAGATATATCAAAAGAATTGGCTTTTTTATGATGATTTCAAGTAGGCTATATAAATTTCATTAGGTTTAATGGTACCCATCAAAGGCTACAAGCCTGAGAAATTTTTCCCAATTTTCGAAAAAAGGGCGAAACAGCCCCTTAAAGTTAAGTGATCTCAATGAAAATCACACACTCAGATTCAGCATATCAGAGAACCCTACTATATAGGTTTCAAGCTCCTCTTTAGAAAAATGTGTAACTTTGTATTTTTTGCCAGAAGAAAGATCATGAATGCATGTTTAAACACACGATTTTCCCTTTTAAAATTTAAAATGTAATTTTGATATTTGCCTTTCTTTCAAAACAGACAAAAAACATAATGGTGGCAGAAAATTTTGTCAACATTGGTGGGTTCTGATAAAGATCAGATTTGCCCTCTAAGCGAAATTCTCTGTTGTGAACCAAACGAGTGAAATGAAATGAACCACATGAAAGTGAAATGAGTGAAACTGGAGTTCGGAACATAATCACAAATTTTTAATAATTAAAAATTCAAAAAATAAAAAACGGATTTAAGATTTTGATTTATCCAAATCTACAAAAAAATGATTTAAATCATGAAAATAAACTTACAAATGATCTTTAAATAACAAAATTAAAACTTGTAAGAAAAAGCCAATTGTAGATTTTGCTTTTGTTTGGAAAATTTGTCTATAGCCAGCTCTTCCAAATTGAGCTCTTGTACTCTACCATGGGCACCCATAAGCTGAATTCCAGGGGGGGGGCAAACTTCGTCTAATTGCTACTTTTAATGCTATATAATAGAAATCTCAGAACAAAAATATAAAAATAAGGCAGCATCATTCAGCCAGAGGGGGCATGAAAATACCCCAGCCCCACCCCTCCTATGTGCAAATATATAGCCCAAATTTGTTTCTAAGCTATTGTATTTTCATCATATTTTGATTTACTTCATTAGCATTAACCAAACTTCATCTCTCGCGTGTTTTCTGGCTAATACGTAAGTACTGGTTGGTATTTAGGGAGAAATCTTAAGAAGAAATTCAATTATAAAACATTTTTAAATTCTATTGTTTCTATCTCAAGAGCCTTCATACAAGGTTACTAATTGTTCAAGCATTAGAAGTTGTAAAGATATGCCTGAATATTTAAACAAATTTACTAGGCTATCCCTAATTTGAGCAAAATATCTTTTCCGTTAACTTTTCTTCGCCTACCTAACAGATTCGCAAGACTGTAAAAAGATCCTAAACTGCAATTTAAAATATTAAGCCTACCGAAAATATTACACGGGTGAAGAACCAGAATAATAATTGTGAGGGAAGGGGAATACGTTTGAGGGGAGAAGGTGGCATGACACGTACAACTCTTAGATAATAAAGAACTTAATCTTTACACACCAAATGTAACAAAATTTAAACGGTAAGAATTCGCGGAAAAAGATCGGTGCTTTCCGATTATGTCGGCCTTTCTAAAAAGTCCAGTTTGGTTAACGCTAATGAAATAAAATAGGATAAATATATAATAGTTTAGAAACAAATTTGGGCTATATATTTGCACATTAGGAGGGTTGAGGCTGGGGGTACATAATAGCATAAATTAAATACGTCCCCTCGGACCCTTCCCCCCCCCCCAAAAAAAAATACAGTTTAATATAGTACACACAATGAAAAACACGCTATCATTGCCTACTTTATAGTGGTTAACACGTCAAAAAGGGGTTTTATCATTTTCTACTCTATATCGGTTAACCCGAAAGGCCCACACAATGGGAAAGTACCAAAAGATCAATTCCTTCAATATATTATTCGTTCACTCATTAGGTATTAAACATCAATACAGGGTAAAGTTCTACAAAATCATATTATTGAGTTATCACTAAAGTGAATACACTATTCGATGCCTTTTTTATGCTGATTACGAATATAATAAGACTTTTCTATAGTAAATGAACTTCAGCCCCCCTCCTAGATATGCCAATTCAGGGTTAGGTTAGGTATAAACCATATAGGGGGGGGGGCTGAAATTCATTTCAGAAATACATATATAGGGGGGTCTTTCCCCCCCGATAACGGTGGCTACTACCTTCTGTAAGCTTTTCGAACTTCTGTACATTGACCATCTGAACGCGAAATACTATATTCCACCTTACCAATTTGGATTCCAGCCACGTCTCGGCTGTGCCCACGCTTTGTCGGTTGTCACGACCTCATTGATCCATGCTGATGCATCAGGTGAAACTCTCGTGTTAGCCGGGCACAATGTTCGTAAAGCGTTCGATTCTCTCATTCACGCCGCTGTGCTACCCCATGTGTGGGGTAAAACGTGGAGCAAAACGTCTAGCAAAACGTGGAGTGAGTCCTTCATTATTTCCGATAGAAATGCTTATTATATTCGTAATCAGCATAAAAAAAGGCATCGAATGGTGTATTCACTTTAGTCCTAACTCAATAATATGATTTCGTAGAACTTTACCTAATACAGTATTTCCGAATACGGCATTTGATCGAAATGGTTTAGAGTCTCATTTCAGAAAAAGATTTTGTAAAAACCTTTTTGAAAAACAGAGACTCGTCTATCACGAATGAAAGATCTTAAGCTGAACTGGCCAGCCATTACAAAAACCAGCAAAGAGAAAAATCACAAAAAAAAAACGAGACTGTATATATATATATATATATATATATATATATATATATATATATATATATATATATATATATATATATATATATATATATATATATATATATATATATATATATATATATATATATATATATATATATATATATATATATATATATATATATATATATATATATATATATATATATATATATATATATATATATATATATATATAAATGGTTGCAGAGTTTGTAGGCGTGGCTCAATTTAAGGATGAAAGGGTATATCTATTCTATAGAAGGATGCAAAAATTAGGAAGGTCATGTAGGGTGTCCTTAGAAGCCAGGGATGATGAAGCCTTAGAAGCCAAGGATGATTTGCTCTAAATTTATTCAAGGAGTGGATCAGACCGTCCTACAAACGGTATTTGTTAGAGAATGGTGCAGAATTTTTTTTTGTGTTGACTGGACTTTATTTAGTGAAAAGGGGTAAAAATAGGGTTACAAAAGAGCCGGTCAGGATTAACAAAAATGTAATTATTTTAGCAGAGTACAAATTATGGTACTTGTATGACATACTCCGACCACTCAAATTGTCCATCAATTGACGCACTGTAAACCGGTTTCTTTCGATAGTTTCTTTAAGCTTGGCATGAGAAAAGACAGAGAGCAGTGATAGAATAGATGAAAAATATATAATTTTGGCTATATATGTGCAAATTAGGGGGGGGGGGGAGTATTTGGACAGTGTGAATGCAGCAAACAAATATTACATCATAATATCAGAATAATTCTGGTTAACAAATTTTGCATGCACACTTGCTGTACTTTACCCCCCCCCCCCTAATGTGCAAATATATAGCCTAAATTTATTTCTAAGTTATTACATTTTTATCATAGTTAGGTGTATTTTCTTATGATTAACCCAGCTTCAATTCTTGAGCGGTTGGGGTGAGGCGGGGTTGATTAGAAGTACCGATTGATTTAAATTTTCTCTTTACATCATTTGACTATGATGGGCCGGGAAGGGAGGGGGGGTGTGGAATATATTACTTTTCGTTCATAATCTCTAGATGATATTTAGACTACTTGGCTAATATCAAACCGTTTTATGTATACATGTGCTCGATATAGCCAACCAGTTGGCTATCAAAAAACAGTCTAAGTATGCACGAAAATATAAAATAGCGAACCGGTTGGCTACTGAGGTGAGTATATGTATATACAGAAAAGAAAAATAGCTAACTAGGATTCTTTGCCATAAAGAGCTAAAAGTAATTTTTTAAGGAGGGGGGGCAAGGATAATGGTGTTGACTGGACTTTATTTAGTGAAAAGGGGTAAAAATAGGGTTAGAAAAGAGCCGGTCAGGATTAACAAAGATGTAATTATTTTAGCAGAGTACAAATTATGTTACTTGTATGACATACTCCGACCACTCAAATTGTCCATCCATTGACGCACTGTAAACTGGTTTTTTTCGATAGTTTCTTTTAGCTTGGCATGAGAAAAGACAGAGAGCAGTGATAGAATATATGAAAAATATGTAATTTTGGCTGTATGATCGCAAATTAGGGGGAGAGTATTTAGACAGTGCGAAGTCAGCAAGCAATTCTTACATCATAATATGAAAATAATGGTGGCTAACAAATTTAGCATGCAGACCCGCTGTAATTGACCCCCCCCCCCTTCCTGTGCAAATATATAGCCTAAATCTATTTCTAAAGTATTTTATTTTAATAATAGTTATGTGTATTTTCTTATGATTAATACAGCTTCACTTCTTGACCGATTGGGGTGAGGCGGGGTTGATTTGAAGTACCGATTGATTTAAATTTTCTCTTTACATCATTTCACTAGGATGGGCCGGGAAGAGAAGGGGGGTGTGGAATATATTACTTTTCGTTCATAATGTCTAGATGATATTTAGACTATTTGGCTAATATCAAACTGTTTTATATATACATGTACTGGATATAGCCAACCAGTTGGCTATCAAAAAACAGTCTAAATATATACGAAAATATAAAATAGCGAACCGGTTGGCTACTGAGGTGAGTCTATGTATATACAGACAAGAAAAATAGCTAACTAGGATTCTTTGGCATAAAGAGCTAAAAGTAATTTTTTAAGGGGGGGGGGAAAGGAGACTGGTGGTGACTGGAATTGATTTAGTCAACAGGTGTAAAAATAGAGTTAGAAAAGAGCTGGTTAGGATTAACAAAAATATAATTATTTTAGCAGAGAACAAAATATGGCACTTATATGACATATTCTGACAACTCAAATTGTCCATCCATTTACGCACTGTAAACCGGTTTCTTTGATAGTTTCTTTTAGCTTGGCATGAGAAAAGACAGAGAGCAGTGATAGAATAGATGAAAAATATGTAATTTTGGCTATATAAATGCAAATTAGGGGGGGGGGGAGTATTTAGACAGAGTGAATTCAGAAAAAAAGTAGTACATCATAATATCAGAATAATGGTGGCTAACAAGTATTGAATGGAGACCTGCTGTACTTTACCCCACCCCCCTAAGGTGCAAAAATATAGCCCAAATTTATTTTTTAGGTATAAATTTTTATCATAGTTAGGTTAATTTTACGATGATTAATCAAGGGTCACTTATCGAGCGGTTGGGGTGAGGCGGGGTTGATTTGAAGTGCCAATTAATTTAAATTTTCTCTTTCCACCATTTCACTATGATGGGCCGGGAAGGGAAGGGGGGTGTGGAATATATTACTTTTCGTTCATAATCTCTAGATGATATTTAGACTACTTGGCTAATATAAAACCGTTTTATAAGTAAATGTGCTCTCTATAGCCAACTAGTTGGCTATCAAAAAACAGTCTACGTATACAATACAATATAAAATAGCGCACGGGGTGGCAATTCAGTTACGTATATATCTAGACAGACAAGCCAAAAACCTACCCAGTTGTCACTGCCATAACGAGATAAACGGCCATTTTAAAGGAGGGGAGGGCAAGGAGACTGGTGTTGACTGGACTTTATTTAGTGAAAAGGGGTAAAAATAGGGTTAGAAAAGAGCCGGTCAGGATTAAAAAAAATGTAATTAATTTAGCAGAGTACAAATTATGGTACTTGTATGACGTACTCCAACCACTCAAATTGTCCATCCGTTTACACACTGTAAACTGGTTTCTTTCGATAGTTTCTTTTAGCTTGGCATGAGAAAAGACAGAGAGCAGTGATAGAAGAGATGAAAAATATGTAATTTTGGCTATAAAAAGGCACAGTAGGGGGAGGGAGTATTTAGACAGTGTGAAGTCAGAAAACAATTCTTACATCATAATATCAAAATAATTGTGGCTAACAAATTTTGCATGCAGACCCGCGGTAATTTACCCCCACCCCCCTAATGTGCAACTATATAGCATAAATTTATTTCTAAAGTATTACATTTTTATCATAGTTAGGTGTATTTTCTTAGGATTAACCCAGATTCACTTTTTGAGCGGTTAAGGTGAGGCGGGGTTAATTTGAAGTACCGATTAATTTAAATTTTCTCTTTCCATCATTTCACTATGATGGGTCGGGAAGGGAAGAGGGGTGTGAAATATATTACTTTTCGTTCATAGTCTCTAGATGATATTTAGACTAATTGGCTAATATCAAACCGTTTTATGTATACATGTGCTCGATATAGCCAACCAGTTGGATATCAAAAACCAGTCTAAGTATACACGAAAATATAAACTAGCGAACCGGTTGGCGACTGAGGTGAGTCTATTTAAATACAGACAATAAAAATAGCTAACTAGGATTCTCAGCAATAAATAGATAAAAGTAATTTTTTAAGGCGGGGGGGGGCAAGGATACGGGTGTTGACTGGACTTTATTTAGTGAAAAGGGGTAAAAATAGGGTTAGAAAAGAGCCGGTCAGGATTAACAAAAATGTAATTATTTTAGCAGAGTACAAATTATGGTACTTGTCTGACCTACTCCAACCACTCAAATTGTCCATCCATTGACGCACTGTAAACCGGTTTCTTTCGATAGTTTCTTTTAGCTTGGCATGAGAAAAGACAGAGAGCAGTGATAGAATAGATGAAAAATATATAATTTTGGCTATATAATTGCAAATTAGGGGGGGGAGTATTTGGACAGTGTGAAGTCAGAAAACAATTCTTACTTAATAATGTTAGAAAAATTTTAGCTAACAAGTTTTGTATGCACACCCGCTATACTTTACGCCCCCCCCCCTAAAGTAAAAATATAGATCCTAAATCTGTTTCAAAGTTATTTTATTTTTAACAGAGTCAGGTGTATTTTATAAGGATTAACCAAGCGTCACGTTGTGACCGGGTGGGGTAAGGCGGGGTGGAGTATAAGTACCGAGTGATTTAAATTTTCTCTTTACATTATTTCACTATGATGGGCCGGGAAGGGAAGAGGGGTGTGGAATATATTACTTTTAGTTCATAATCTCTAGATGATATTTAGACTACTTGTCTAATATCAAACCGTTTTATATATACATGTGCTGGATATAGCCAACCTGTTGGCTATCAAAAAACTGTCTAGTATACACGAAAATATAAAATAACCAACCAGTTGGCTTCTGAGGTGCGTCTATGTATATACAGACAAGAAAAATGGCCAACTAGGATTCTCTGGCAGAAAGAGCTATAATTAACTTTTTAAGGAGGGAGGGCAAGGATAATGGAGTTGACTGGACTTTATTTAGTGACAAGGGGTAAAAATAGGGTTAGATAAGAGCCGGTCAGGATTAACAAAAATGTAATTATTTTAGCAGAGTACAAATTATGGTACTTGTATGATCTTTTCCGACCACTCAAATTGTTCATCCATTGACACACTGTCCACTGATTTCTTTTGATTGTTTCTTTTAGCTTAGTATGATAAAAGACAGAGAGCAGTGATAAACTAGATGAAAAATACTTAATTTTGTCTATATAATTGCAAATTAGGGGGGGGGAGTATTGAGACAGGGTGAATACAGAAAACAATTCTTACATCATAATATCAGAATAATTCTGGTTAACAAATTTAGCATGCAGACTCGCTGTCCTTTTCCCCCACCCCCCTAATGTGCAAATATATAGCATAAATTTATTTCTAAAGTATTACATTTTTATCATAGTTAGGTGTATTTTATTAGGATTAATCCAGCTTCACGTCTTGAGCGGTTGGGGTGAGGCGGGGTTGATTTGAAGTACCGATTGATTTAAATTTTCTCTTTACATCATTTCACTATGATGGGCCGGGAAGGGACGGGGTGTGTGGAATATATTACTTTTCGTTCATAATGTCTAGATGATATTTAGACTACTTGGCTAATATCAAACCGTTTTATGCATACATGTGCTCGATATAGCCAACCTGTTGGCTATCAAAATACATTTTAAATATGGACTAAAATATAAAATAGCGCGCAGGTTGGCTTCTGAGGTGAGTCTCTGTATATACAGAAAAGAAAAATAGCTAACTAGGATTCTTTGGCATAAAGAGCTAAAAGTAATTTTTTAAGGAGGGGGGACAAGGATAATGGTGTTGACTGGACTTTATTTAGTGAAAAGGGGTAAAAATAGGGTTAGAAAAGAGCTGGTCTGGATTAACAAAAATGTAATTATTTTAGCAGAGTGCAAATTATGGTACTTGTCTGACATACTCCAACCACTCAAATTTTCCATCCATTGATGCACTGTACACTGGTTTTTTTCGATTGGTTCTTTTAGCTTGGCATGAGAAAAGACAGAGAGCAGTGATAGAAGAGATGAAAAATATGTAATTTTGGCTATATGATCGCAAATTAGGGGGGGGGGGAGTATTCAGACAGTTTGAAGTCAGAAAAAAATTCCTACATCATAATATCAGAATAATTTTTGCTAACAAATTTTGCATGCACACCCGCTGTCCTTTACCCCCACCCCCCTAATGTGCAAATATATAGCCTAAATTTATTTCTAAAGTATTACATTTTTATCATAGTTAGGTAATTTTTTTTAGGATTAATCGAGGGTCACTTCGTGAGCGGTGGGGGTGAGGCGGGGGTGATTTTAAGTACCTATTGATTTGAATTTTCTCTGTCCATTATTTCACTATGATGGGCCGGGAAAGGACGAGGGGTGTGGAATATATTACTTTTCGTTCATAATCTCTAGATGATATTTAGACTACGTGGCTAATATAAAACCGTTTTATAAGTAAATGTGCTCGCTATAGCCAACTAGTTGGCTATCAAAAAACAGTCTAATTGTACACTAAAATATACAAGATCGAACCGTTTGGCTATTGAGGTACGTCTATGTATATACATACAAGAAAAAAAG
Organism: Artemia sp. Qi Xiang Cuo; assembly: GCF_049724085.1. Taxonomy (NCBI): domain Eukaryota; kingdom Metazoa; phylum Arthropoda; class Branchiopoda; order Anostraca; family Artemiidae; genus Artemia; species Artemia sp. Qi Xiang Cuo. Next base: position 5,406,780 of record NW_028297431.1, read on the forward strand.
CTAACTAGGATTCTCTGACATAAAGAGCTAAAAGTATTTTTTTACGGAGGGGGGGGGCAAGGATAATGGTGTTGACTGGAATTTATTTAGTGAAAAGGGGTAAAAATAGGGTTAGAAAAGAGCCGGTCAGGATTAACAAAAATGTAATTAATTTAGCAGAGTACAAATTATGTTTCTTGTATGACGTACTCCAACCACTCAAATTGTTCATCCGTTTACGCACTGTAAACTGGTTTCTTTCGATAGTTTCTTTTAGCTTGGCATGATAAAAGACATAGAGCAGTGATATAATATATGAAAAATATGTAATTTTGGCTATATAATTGCAAATTAGGGGGGGGGAGTATTGAGAAAGTGTGAATGCAGAAAGCAATTTTTACATCAAAATATCAGAATAATTGTGGCTAACAAATTTTGCCTGCAGACCCGCTGTAATTTACCCCCCCCCCCCAAAGGTGCAAATATATAGCCTAAATTTATTTCTAAAGTATTACATTTTTATCATAGTTAGGTGTATTTTATTATGATTAAACCAGCTTCACTTCTTGAGCGGTTGGGGTGTGGCGGGGTTGATTTGAAGTACCGATTGATTTAAATTTTCTCTTTACATCATTTCACTAGGATGGGCCGGGAAGGGAAGGGGGGTGTGGAATATATTACTTTTGGTTCATAATCTTTAGATGATATTTAGACTACATGGCTAATATCACACCGTTTTATGCATACATGTGCTCGATATAGCCAACCAGTTGGCTATCAAAAAACAGTCTAAGTATGGACGAAAATATAAAATAGCGAACCGGTTGGCTTCTGAGGTAAGTCTATGTATATACAGACAAGAAAAATAGCTAACGAGGATTCTTTGGCATAAAGAGCTAAAAGTGATTTTTTAAGGAGGGGGGACAAGGATACGGGTGTTGACTGGACTTTATTTAGTGAAAAGGGGTAAAAATAGGGTTAGAAAAGAGCCGGTCAGGATTAACCAAAATGTAATTATTTTAGCAGAGTACAAAATATGGCACTTGTATGACGTATTCCGACCAATCAAATTTCTCAGCCGTTTCCACTCGTTAAATTTGGTTCTTTCGAGTGTTTATTTATGCTTAGTATTATAAAATTTGGATATTAGTGATAGAAGCGTTTAAAAATATGTACTTTGGTATATATGTACACACATAAGGGGGGGAGTATTTGGACAGTGTGAAGTTAGAAAACAGTTCTTACATCATAATATCAGAATAATGGTGGCTAACAAATTTTGAATGGAGACCTGCTGTAATTTACCCCCACCCCCCTAATGTGCAAATATATTGCCTAAAGTTATTTTTTAATTTTTACATTTCTATCCTACTTAGGTTAATTTTACAAGGATTAATTGAGCTTCACTTTTCGAGCGGTTAGGGTGAGGCGGGGTTCATTTGAAGTACCGATTAATTTAAATTTTCTCTTTCCACCATTCCACTATGATGGGCCGGGAAGGGAAGGGGGGTGTGGAATATATTACTTTTCGTTCATAATCTCTAGATGATATTTAGACTACTTGGCTAATATAAAACCGTTTTATAAGTAAATGTGCTCGATATAGCCAACTAGTTGGCTATCAAAAAACAGTCTAAGTATACACGAAAATATAAAATAGCGAACGGTTTGGCTATTGACTTTATTATATTTCTAGCAAGAAAAGAAAAAACGAGACCGCGTTTTCTCCGAAAAAACGCGATAAACTGATAATTATTCAGGAGGGGGGGGGCAAGGAGAAGTGTGTTTACTGGACTTTATTTAGTGAAAAGGGGTAAAAATAGGGTTAGAAAAGAGCCGGTCAGGATTAACAAAGATGTAATTAATTTAGCAGAGTACAAATTATGGTACTTGTATGACATACTCCGACCACTCAAATTGTCCATCCATTGACGCACTGTAAACCTGTTTCTTTCGATAGTTTCTTTTAGCTTGGCATGAGAAAAGACAGAGAGCAGTGATAGAATAGATGAAAAATATGTAATTTTGGCTATATAAATGCAAATTAGGGGGGGGGGTATTTAGACAGTGTGAAGTCAGAAAACAATTCTTACATCATAATATCAGAATAAGTGTGGCTAACAAATTTTGCATGCAGACCAACTATACGTTACCCCCCCCCCCCTACAGTAAAAAAATATAGCATAGATCAATTTATAAAGTATTTCAATTTAATAATAATTATATGTATTTTCTTAGGATTAAAACAGCTTCAATTTTTGTGCGAGTAAGGTGAGGCAGGGTTGAGTTGAAGTACCGATTAATTTAAATTTTCTCTTTCCATCATTCACTATGATTGGGCCGGGAAGGGAAGGTGGCCGTTGAATATATGATTTTTCGTTCCTAATGTCGAGATGATAATTAGACTGATTGTATAATATAAAAACGCTTTATTTATGAATGTGCTCTATTTATCCAACCAGGTGGCTCTACAAAACCAGTTACAGTAGGTGCGCAATTATCAAAGATAGAAAAGGTTTGACCCTAAGTTTAGTCTCTTTAAATACAAACACTAAAAATAGCTAACTAGGATTCTCTGCCAAAAAGAGCTAAAAGTAATTTTTTAAGGAGGGGGGGGGGCAAGGATAATGGTGTTTACTGGACTTTATTTAGTGAAAAGGGGTAAAAATAGGGTTACAAAAGTGTCGGTTCCGATTAACAAAATGCAATTATTTTAGCAGAGTGCAAATCATAGTAATTGTCTGACCATTTCCGACCAATCAAATTTTCCATCCATTTATGCACGTTCCATTGATTTCTGTTGATTGGTTCTTTAAGCTTGGTATGAGAAAAGACGGAAAGCAGTGATAGAATAGATGAAAAATATATAATTTTGGCTATGTAATTGCAAATTAGGGGGGGGACTATTTAGACAGTGTGAAGTCAGAAAACAATTCTTACATCATAATATCAGAAGAATTGCGGCTAACAAATTTTGCATGCAGACCCGCTGTAATTTACTCCCACCCCCCTAATGTGCAAAAATATAGCCTAAATTTATTTCTAAAGTATTACATTTTTATCCTAGTTAGGTGTATTTTCTTAGGATTAATCGAGCTTCACTTCTTGAGCGGTTGGGGTGAGGCGGGGTTGATTTGAAGTACCTATTAATTTGAATTTTCTCTTTCCATTATTTCACTATGATGGGCCGGGAAGGGGGGTGTGGAATATATTACTTTTCGTTTATAATCTTTAGTTGATATTTAAACTACTTGGCTAATTTCAAACAGTTTTATTTATGCATGTGCTCGATATAGCCAACCAGTTGGATATCAAAAACAGTTTATGTATAGACTAAAATATAAAATAGCGAACCGGTTGGCTACTGAGGTGAGTATATGTATATACAGACAAGAAAAAAGCTAACTAGGATTCTTTGCCATAAAAGAGCTAAAAGCAATTTTTTAAGGGGGGGGCAACGATACTGGTGTTTAATGATGTTGACTGGACTTTATTTAGTGAAAAGGGTAAAAATAGGGTTAGAAAAGAGCTGGTCAGGATTAACAAAGATGTAATTATTTTAGCAGAGTACAAATTATGTTACTTGTATGACATACTCCGACCACTCAAATTGTCCATCCATTGACGCACTGTAAACTGGTTTTTTTCGATAGTTTCTTTTAGCTTGGCATGAGAAAAGACAGAGAGCAGTGATAGAATATATGAAAAATATGTAATTTTGGCTGTATAATTGCAAATTAGGGGGGGGAGTATTGAGACAGGTGTAAGCCAGAAAACAATTCTTAGATCATGATATCAGAAGAATTGTGGCTAACAAATTTTGCATGCCGACTCACTGTAATTTACCCCCCCCCCCCGAAACTGAACCTATCTAGCCTAAATTTTTTTATAAAGTATTTTATTTTTATAATAATTAGATGTATTTTCTTAGGATTAACCCAGTTTCACTTCTTGAGCGGTTAGGGTGAGGCGGGGTTAATTTGAAGTACCGATTAATTTAAATTTTCTCTTTCCATCATTTCACTATGATGGGCCGGGAAGGGAAGGGGGGTGTGGAATATATTACTTTTCGTTCATAATCTCTAGATGATATTTAGACTACTTGGCTAATATCAAACCGCTTTATTTATACATGTGCTTAATATATCCAAGCAGTTGGGTATCAAAAAACAGTCTAAGTAGACACTAAAATATAAACTAGCGAACCATTTTGATACTGAGTTTATTCTATTTAATCAAAGACAAGAAAAATAGCTCCATATGATTCTATGCAATAAAGAGATAAAAGTAATTTTTTATGGAGGGGGGGGGGCAAGGAAAAGGGTGTTGAATGGAATTTATTTAGTCAAAAGGGGTAAAAATAGGGTTAGAAAAGAGCCGGTCAGGATTAACAAAATGTAATTATTTTAGCAGAGTACAAATTATGGTACTTGTATGACATACTCCGACCGCTCAAATTGTCCATCCATTGACGCGCTTTCCACCGGTATCTTTCGATAGTTTCTTTTAGCTTGGCATGAGAAAAGACGGAGATTAGTGATAGAATAGATGAAAAATATGTAATTTTGGCTTTATAATTGCAAATTAGGGGGGGAGGACTAGTGGGAAAGTGTGAAGTTAGAAAACAAGTCTTACATCATAATATCAAAAGGATTGTGGATAACAAATTTTACATGCAGACCCGCTGTAATTTACCTCCATCCTCCGCCGTTGACCAAATATAGCATAAAGGTATTTATGAGGTATGACATTTTTATCCAACTTATTTGTATTTTATTAGTATTAATCAATCTTCACTTTTTGAGTGGTTAGGGTGAGGCGGGGTTGATTTGAAGTACCAATTAATTTGAATTTTCTCTTTCCATCTTTTCAAGGAGGCACACTTGTGCCTCTATAAAGAGGCGACCCACCACAATGTTAAGCGATTTCCGGTCCTAGCGGTCGCAGAGAGACAGCGGTAATCGCATTATGTAGCCCAAGCTCAAACTAAGAAACGTGCAAAATTTCACCCCCCCTCCGACTGTATCTTCATGGGTAAAAGTTGGCCGGTAGTTTCGACCCTCCGACCACAGCCCCCCTTTAACGTTGTCCGATTGGGCTGAAATTTAGAGGTTAAGCTTTCCTAGGGCTCGGGAGCTTATCCTCGAAATTTCAGCTCAATCCGATCACTCCAAATTTGTTTTTCTGTTTTTCCTATATTTGTTTTCCAAAAAACAAATATAACCACTTAAAGTTCATTTTTTTTCTTGTTAGCCACGCCTACAGGCCACAGTTGGCAACTGATCCGAGTGAATGAGGACTCATTCGAAGCAGAATTTGACCTGTTAGGGCCTATTGATACTTTCAGACCGAAAAAATTATCCCCCCGAATTTACATTTACGAAAAACCTCGTTTTCCTATAAGAGCCCATGTTAATTTTTCCCACCACAGCCCCCCTTTAACGTTGTCTGATTGGGCTGAAATTTAGAGGATAAGCTTTCCATGGGCCTGGGAGCTTATCCTCGAAATTTCAGCTCAATCTGATCACTCCTTCCCTGTTTCCCAAAAACCAAATATCTAGTTCTGTGGGGGTTTGCTTGCGTCAAAAATAGATTCCACATACTAAAAATACAAATACAATTGTGTCTCTTTAGTACAGCGGTCGATACTCCTGACTGTCAGGCGGAAGACCCGGGTTCGATTCCCCGTCAGAGGAAATTTTTTATATACTGAATTTAAAGTTTAAAAAAGAAACTCAGTTTCTTTTTAAATTATTTGAAAAAAATTGCGTTTTCTAAAGAGTTAAAGAGGCTGAGTTACGAGGTCGACCCTTTAAACACCCTGTCGAGAAAAAAAAGAATAATACACAATCATCTAACAGTTAGTCAAGCAATAATAAGTAATAAACTGTACAAAAACGTGCAGAAATTATTTAAAAAAAAACTACGTTTTCTAAAGAGTTAAAGAGGCTGAGTCACAAGTTCGAACCTTAAAACGTACAGGGATTAGAAGGTACAGTTGGGGGGCTGCCACCCCCCAAACCCCCCGCTTTCGCAGCCTTTAAATAAAAAAAAAAATTTCAACTAAAAGTAAGGAGTGACATTAAAACTTAAAACGAACAGAAATTATTCCGTATATGAAAGGGGTTGTGCCCTCCTCAACTCCTCGCTCTTTACGCTAAAGTTTTTATTTTTTAAAAAAAGAGTTATGAGAAAGTCAAACTTTAGCGTAAAGAACAAGGCGTTAAGGAGGGCACAGCCCCTTTCATATATGGAATAATTTCTGTTCGTTTTAAGTTTTAATGTCGCTCCTTACTTTCAGTTTAAATTTTGTTTTTCATTTAAAGGCTGCGAAAGCGGGGGGTTTGGGGGGCGGCAGCCCCCCCAACTGTACCTTCTAATCCCTGTACGTTTCAAGGTTCGAACTTGTGACTCAGCCGCGTTAACTCTTTAGAAAACGTATTTTTTTTTCAAATAATGTATGCACGTTTTTGTACAGTTTACTACTTATTATTGCTTGACTAACTGTTATATGATTGTGTATTATTCTTTTTCTCTCGACAGGGTGTTTAAAGTGTCGACCTTGTAACTCAGCCTCTTTAACTCTTTAGAAAACGTAATTTTTTTCAAATAATTTAAAAAGAAACTGAGTTTCTTTTTTAAACTTTAAATTCAGTTTATAAAAAATTTCCTCTGACGGGGAATCGACCCCGGGTCTTCCGCGTGACAGTCAGGAGTATCGACCCCCAAAACCCCCGCTTTCGCAGTCTTTAAATAAAAAAAAATTTACACTGAAAGTAAGGAGTTATCTAGATAGTTGTGACTATGCCATCACAACAACATCTAAAAGATGAAATATGCTCACATGTTCTCTTCAATAAGGTTTCGATTATCTTATTCACTAGACCTCAGATGGTAACACATTATGACTTTTATCCCTGGCAAGTCAGCTGTTATTCTTCTCTCTAAGATTTTGCTTTAAATATTCAGATGTATAATACTATCCTATATTTCCGACAATTATAATCAGCAATTTTAATTATGGCTGCTTCCTTTATAAAGAGTTGTCAGTTTAAAAGTTTGGTCAATATATACTGACATAGGGACAGGAGTAAGGTACTTCCCATTTTTTTTTTTTATGTATATAAAACTCAACTCTGACAATCAACAGCCACTTTTTTTCATTAAAGTGCAAATTATCTTCTGGTCTTGAGAAGGTATGAGAGCTGTTAAAGAGATATTTTTCAAACCTTTCAACTACACTGAACAAAATGGCTATCACAAAATTTTGAATATATGTGTTTTGGGACTTGAGGGGTGGGGGCTTGTTGCCCTTCAATCACTTTTGACAAATAAAAAGGTCACTAGCACTTTCATTTTTCAATTGAATAAGCATGTTTCCAAGTTTCTGCATAAACAAATGGCCATCTCAAAATTTATATCTGTGCATTATAGGAAAATACAAGGTCTGGAGGATGGGGGTTATCCACACTCCAATCACTCTGAATCCTAAGAAGGGCACTCTAAATTTTGATTGGATGTGTTTGGGGAAAAAGTGGGCAAGGGAGGGGGATTAGTTGCCCTCCAATCACTTTTGACTATTAAAAAGGGCACTGACCCTTTCAATTTTCAATCAAATGAGCTGTTTTTGAAGTTTCTACAGCAACAAATGGCCATCTCAAAATTTCTATCAGAGACATTTTATTAAAGTAAAATACAAGGTGTGGGGAGGGCTATCCACCCTCCAATTACTCTGAGTCTTAAAAAGGGCACTAGAACTCCTGATTACGAATCCAATGACCCTCCAAAGTTTATACAACCACCCTTTCTATATATACCCTATATGCTTCAGGGCATAATAAATCAAAAGTTTAAAAGTTAAAGTCGAAAAGATTTGGACTCAGCCTCATTAGTTCTCGTAGGCAAGATTTTAAGGCTAATAAGAAGAATGAAAAGTTTTGACTCACAAGATTTTTTAAATTTATTCCTCTTTTTCTCTGTCTTCATAAATATATATATATATATATAAAAAAATATATATATATATATATATATATATATATATATATATATATATATATATATATATATATATATATTATGTTTAAGAGGTAATTACTTGGCAAAAAAAAAAAAAAAAAAAAAAAAAAAAAAAAAAAAAAAAAAAACTAGTCCTAATCCAGCAATTGAGACAAATGTGCACTTGAACGAGGCTCTCACCTTACACATCCATCCAACTACCTAGGACCAAACAGTATACCCAAACCATCAACCAAATAGAAAAGTCCAAATCCATGCAAAGTTGTCATCAATAAATGTAAGTCGATGTAAAATTACCAGCAAAAGCACCTTAAATCTAGCAAAATATTTCCAAGTAAAACCTTCCATTTAGGGCTCATCAGAAGAATACCACTGGCCTTAACGAGTTTCGAGGCTTTACATTCTTTACCCAGCACGGTGGCGCCTCTACCATAAGATCTATATGGTAACCCTATGTCAGGTCACACCTGTGAAATACCTGCCAACTAGTGAAGCTAATAAAAATTACATACAAAAAGTGTTTCAATGCTTCCACAATCAAATCCCAGAGGTCACTGAGAGACCATTCCGGAACAAACGAAGACACTTCCAGATGTATCTTTTATTGGTATCTGGAACCAATTACCAATTTAAAGATACTCAAGCTTGTTTAAAACCCCTAGAAACTCAAACTGCGAGAAATTATATTAAAATATCATTCAGTATTTCTTTATAATGTTTTGTATATTTACTTAAGAGTTCATGATACATGAAACTAAATTTTTTGAATTGCCGACTAATTTTTTTGGCAGAAAAACCTCTTAAGATAAGTTTTTCGCTCAGCTTTTTACATCTAATTTTAAAATCTGCGTAATTACTGCATATTTTTGCATACCTAAATAATTGGGAATAATAAGCCGAATAAGTAATATTTGAATGTATATTACTTTCAAGATATGGAAAATTAATTACTTCAAAATTAAAATCATCCGTTTTATTATATTATGTTTAAGAGGTAATTACTTGGCAAAAAAAAAAAAAAAAAAAAAAAAAAAAAAAAAAAAAAAAAAAAAAAAACTGTAGTCCTAATCCAGCAATTGAGACAAATGTGCACTTGAACGAGGCTCTCACCTTACACATCCATCCAACTACCTAGGACCAAACAGTATACCCAAACCATCAACCAAATAGAAAAGTCCAAATCCATGCAAAGTTGTCATCAATAAATGTAAGTCGATGTAAAATTACCAGCAAAAGCACCTTAAATCTAGCAAAATATTTCCAAGTAAAACCTTCCATTTAGGGCTCATCAGAAGAATACCACTGGCCTTAACGAGTTTCGAGGCTTTACATTCTTTACCCAGCACGGTGGCGCCTCTACCATAAGATCTATATGGTAACCCTATGTCAGGTCAAACCTGTGAAATACCTGCATACTAGTCAAGCTAATAAAAATTACATACAAACAGTGTTTCAATGCTTCCACAATCAAATCCCAGAGGTCACTGAGAGACCATTCCGGAACAAACGAAGACACTTCCAGATGTATCTTCTATTGGTATCTGGAACCAAGTACCAATTTAAAGATCCTCAAGTTTGTTTGAAACCCCTAGAAACTCAACCTGCGAGAAATTATATTAAAATATCATTCAGTATTTCATTATAATTTTTTGCATATTTACTTAAGAGTTCATGATACATGAAACTAAATTTTTTGAATTGCTAACTAATTTTTTTGGCAGAAAAACCTCTTAAGATCAGTTTTTCGCTCAGCTTTTTACATCTATTTTTAAAATCTGCGTAATTACTGCATATTTTTGCATACCTAAATAATTGGGAATAATAAGCCGAATAAGCAATATTTGAATGTATATTACTTTCAAGATATGGAAAATTAATTACTTCAAAATTAAAATCATCCGTTTTATTATATAATTTAAAAACTAATTTATTATTATTTGAAATATTAATATTTAAATCTAAGAAATGGTCGGAGTGTCCCATCCCATAGCTAGGCTCAAGAATTAACTCTTGTGGATAAATATTTTTTGAAATCTCAATAAACTCTGCACAATTTATTACCAAGAGATCGTCCATATATTTTTTATTATTATAAAGGTTATATTTTACGTTGCTTGGGCTATTTTTATTTATCATATATTCATATTCTAATTGACTTAAAAACAGGTCTGCTATGAATGGACTTGCATTCCCACCCATAGGAATACCTACAGTTTGTTTATATAAATTCCCACTAAATCTTATAAATGTATTAAATAGAACAAATTCCAATAAATCGCATATCATATCCAAGCTATAACATCTTGAATTAATAGTGCTTCTAAAGAAATTCGTCCATCGGGCTTTTTTATTAAAAGTATAAATTTTCAAAAATCAGATATTAGAAAAAATAAAAGATTTCTTTATCACCGTTTTCATTTTTTCGAATAATAAATTTTGTGACAAATTTGTATACAATGTATTAAAATAAAATTAATCGACTCTTTTAGCTGAAACATTCACCAAAGAATCTATCACTTGTAACGAGTTATTAACACTCCAATATGGGTTCAAGTTAGAAAATTTTTTAATTCCAGAGCAATATGCTTTAAATTTATTTCTAATTTCTCCTAAAATTAAAGATAGATCAGTAGCCGCAATTCTGGTTGGACACCTTGCTGCCCCAGCAATAAAACGTGGTTTTGGTGGATTTTTGTGAAATTTTATCGACCAATATAAGAAAGGAAGCTGTTTGTCATCATCATTTATTTTAATATTGAATTTTTTCAAAATTATTTCTTCTATATTTTCAATTAAACTATTCTACTCAATATGGGCCTTTTCTTATGTATTTGTTTCTTGTAACTCTTTTTATAAAATATCACAATATAGTTTATTAAAAATTATGTCAAAATTATTGCTAGCCTTATCAACTGGTACAATTATAAATTCATTTTGTATATTAGCAATTGCTTGTTTCATATTGGCATTATAAAATATTGATTTTTTCAAAGAATCTTTGAAATATTAATATTTAAATCTAAGAAATGGTCGGAGTGTCACATCCCATAGCTAGGCTCAAGAATTAACTCTTGTGGATAAATATTTTTTGAAATCTCAATAAACTCTGCACAATTTATTACCAAGAGATCGTCCAGATATCTTTTATTATTTGAAAGGTTATATTTTACGTTGCTTGGGCTATTTTTATTTATCATATATTCATATTCTAATTGACTTAAAAACAGGTCTGCTATGAATGGACTTGCATTCCCACCCATAGGAATACCTACAGTTTGTTTATATAAATTCCCACTAAATCTTATAAATGTATTAAATAGAACAAATTCCAATAAATCGCATATCATATCCAAGCTATAACATCTTGAATTTATAGTGCTTATAAATTAATTCGTCCATCGGGCTTTTTTATTAAAAGTATCAATTTTCAAAAATCCGATATTAGACAAAAGAAAAGATTTCTTTATCACCGTTTTCAATTTTTCGAATACTAAATTTAGTGACAAATTTTTATAAAAATTATTAAAATAAAATTAATCGACTCTTTTAGCTGAAATCATTCACCAAAGAATCTATCACTTGTAACGAGTTATTAACACTCCAATATGGGTTAAAGTTAGAAAATTTTTTAATTCCAGAGCAATATGCTTTAAATTTATTTTTAATTTCTGCTAAACTTACAGATAGATCAGTAGCCGCAATTCTGGTTGGACACCTCGCTGCCCCAGCAATAAAACGTGGTTTTGGTGGATTTTTGTGAAATTTTATCGTCCAATATAAGAAAGGAAACTGTTTTTCATTATCATTTATTTTAATATTGAATTTTTTCAAAATTCTTTCTTCTATATTTTCAATTAAACTCTTCTCCTCCATATGGGCCTTTTCGTAAGTATTTGTTGTTTGTAACTCTTTTGATAAAATATCACAATAGAGTTTCTGACAAATTATGGCAAAATTATTACTAGCTTTATCAACTGGTACAATTGTAAATTCATTCTGTAAATTAGCAATTGCTTGTTTCATATTGGCATTATAAAATATTGATTTTTTCAAAGAATCTGTAAGATTAATTCTATACATGTTATTTCTTACACTAGTCAAAATCAAATTTATCCAATTCTGAAATCTATCTTTAGTAATTTTCTCCTTCTTGCACCAATTATCAATAAATACATTTAAATCATTCTTTAATCCCCTAAGAATATCTGCTGGCCTCATGTGGTAAGAAAGACGGAACTTAGCCCCCATTTTCATTATCTTTTGAAGATCACGATGCTTTATAATGGACAAATCCCCCGTTACAATATGCTTATAAGTTTGATCCACATACGGTAGAAATTGCTCACAATTACAAACCGGTTTCCAATTACTCCAATTACAATTACAATTACAATATATATATATATATATATATATATATATATATATATATATATATATATATATATATATATATATATATATATATATATATATATATATATATATATATATATATATATATATATCCTTGCGAAAATCCTATTTGGTGCGCGTTTTGCAAGTCCGATAAGCACCCCTGTTATAGCATCTGTTGTCCCGAAGTCCTGAAAGCAATGAAGAAACTGCAATGACAAGAGCCACCATTTCATCTCTTAAAGTAATATCTTGGAATATGAACGGAAATCTGCGTGATAAGGTGCCAATTATTAAACAATTTGCCAAGGGTCATGACATAGTTTGCTTACAAGAACACTTCTTAAGCAAGGATAGCTTGGATTGTATCAAGTTCTCTGACAAACATCGGTTCTTTATTAGAGAAGCGAAATCAAGCTGTAGAGGGAGGCCATCTGAAGGCATTGCTATTGTAATTAAAGATCACATCTTCGACAAACTTGTCGAGCAGCAAGACAGTTTTATCGCAGTAGATGTTTATGGTATTGTTCTGATCTGTGTTTACCTTCCTACTAATTACAAGAATGATCGATCAGAGAGAAAATTCAACCTATCCTGCGAGAAACTTGCTAAATGTGTGTTGAGAATAAAGCAGTCAGGTCATGACTAGTGCATTAAAGGTAGAATATGCTCGTGTCGGCCATACATTTAATCCATCGAAAACTGAATTGTTATTTTTCAATTATAAAGTGTCGACTGAGGACATATGCGTTATGCTAGATAATACGGAAATCAAACCTGTTCCATCACTTACTTACCTTCGAGACCCGATCGGTACGTCACTCAAGGCCACACGCGTACTTATTATCGCTGATACCCTTAGAAAAGTTCGTTCTGCATATGGAAAGCTTGTCCTGAGCAAGGCGAGATTTAGTTGTGATATTTTAGCCCGATTGTATATTGCATTTGCTTTACCGAGTTTTCTCTACATCTCTCCGTTTTGGAGTTGCTTCACACAGACAGAGAAGAAAAAGTTGCGCACGATTTATTTTAAATATGCTAAGTATCTGCTTGGACTACCACCATGGTCCAAAAACCGGTATTTGATCAGTAGATTTGGATTGATAGACCCTGCCTTGGCAGTTCCTGCCAGAGTAGCGAGTTTTCATAAAAAGTTCATGACTCTAGGTCATCCTCGGGTAACTCTTCAGGGACAGACTCGAGTTGAATGTGTTATTTGAATGTCAATGTTGAGGGCCCATTTCATTGTATATATTAGTGTTAAACCGTACTTTGTTGTTTGTCTTTTTTTTTCTTTTTGCATTTTTTTCACTTTTTTATACTCTGCTGCCCATTGTATCTTTTACAGTTTTGGCAGGTAATAAATCTATTTTATATTATAATTATTATAATATTTATAATTATTATATTATAATTATTATTTATATTATAATTATTATAATTATTATAAATAATAAATTACGCAGACAAGAAGAGTATTCGATCAATGCTCTGGGTACTGCGTATCCTTTTGGGCTAAATGATCGAGTTGCGAAATACGGAGACATGTCAAATGTAGTTGCTAATTGTATCAATGGGTTAACTGAGCACCCTTCTTTTAATTGCCCCACTAAACGTAAAAACCGATCAATAGGAATTAGTAAAAATAATAAAAATAATTATTTAGATTTAAATGCATTTTTAATCGATTTAGGTCACATATTTGAGACTAATGGAATGACTAGTTTAATACAATCTTTAAATAAGTTATCAAGGAATAATTTAACAAAAGTTTTCTGGATTGCAAAAAATAGTACAACATGTAACTCAAAAAATAAATTAATTTATGATGCAGTTTGTATTTTAGCTAAATCAAAATTTATCTCAAAATAGAATAAATCTGAAAAAATTGTATATAAGGATAATAGATTATATTTGTCTATTAATTTTTGTTCTAAACAAATAGAAGATATTAATTTGCCAAGAATCTTAAACCAGCGGAAATTAAAGAATGCCCTTTCAGTTTATTTGGTATAAAATGGTATTCAAATTTTAACATATCGATTTTCAAAAACAATGGGTCAAATAATTTAGAGCTATAATTCAAGAATTAAGGAACTTTGCGGCGAGAGTCCTTTGACTACGTTCTGTAATTGCGAGCAATTTCTACCTTATGGGGATCAAACTCATGGGCATGTTGTAACGGGGGATTTAAGATAAGATAAGTTTTATTCTTCATTATAAATACACATACAATATTACATGCTATTATTCCCCCAAAGGCTCATTGGCCTGTACAAAGGGGGAAGACATATGAAATGCTTACTCAAAAATGAAAAACAAAACACTTGCTCACATACAAAGGAGAAGAAAAGAAAATATAGATACAATGAAAACTATAGAAGAAATAGAATAAATAAGCTAAATTAATTAATTAGATTAAACAGACTAAAAAAAAAAAAAAAAAAAAAAACATAAATAAAAATAACATCTACGAAGCCAAAAATTTTTAAAATTTTTTTATTTATTTATTTATTTATTTTTTTTCCTAAACAAACCGAATGAGTGGCACCCTCGAGCTGATTCAGGCAACTTATTCCAAACAATATGACACGCCATTAGAGGATTAAAATCTGACCTTATACAAGGAGTAAAAGGAGTAAAGAAGGACACTAAGCCCCAAGACCTTTTTTGTATTTATTCCTTAGGAGCATTACGGAGTATCCACACATGCACTTATAAATACGCACCAAGTCCTGAAACTATTTTCGAAAAGATAATTGGTGGAGTTAAATTAAAACGTAGATTTTTGTTCTTTATCACTATTCTCTGTTGTTTTCTGGTGTTGGTAATGAATTTATAAATATACTTAAAATCAAATGACTGTTTATTGTCAAAAGTTTTACCCGTTTTTATACTTTCTTGTCATTTTAAATATAGCTGGAAATGCAATGTAGTCGAAGAAATCATTTACGATGTACAAATGGACCACTGAAATTTTTTGGCCACAAATGCATAAATATCTTGCATACATATTGTGTATGGTTACATCTATAAATGAAGATTCTTTACCTGGCTAGACACTTTTTTAACTGAATTCACTGCATATAAAAAATTTATAAGAATCATGAAAACTCGGCACTTGTCAATTCAAAGAAACACTCCCAAAAATAGAACTTACGTTAATCATAATGATGTATACCAAAACATGGTGATAATATAATACTTTCTAAACAAAATTATGAAAACTACGACAAATAATTATGTAAAGCAGGCCACGCAAAACGAATTATATTAAATACCTGACATAACTTAACCTAGCCCCTAACAATCTCTTTATATTAAAAAAAAATAATTAAAAACGTTTCACATAAACCCACAACATCAGGCTGTCCATCAGAAACAATTTGTCTTAAATTATCAATTGACGAGGAGAGACCCTGAATGTTAAACTTAAATGCTGTCAAAGAATAATTTCCTTTGGTAACCTCCTCTCCTCCCCAAATCCGAAACATATTTACTATAACAAATAGGGTTTATATTAATCGAACTTTGATTAACCTGACCCACATAATTATTTACAATACTAATTACATCGAAAGGATTATATTCAAACTCCAAAGCCGACTCTCATGGCTTAAAAAATTCACAAAAACAGGTTTTACTTGGAGTCTATTAAAGTCACCAGATGAACCAAAAAGAAATATTTACTTAAATCAATTGCAAAAGAAAAACCTGTCAAAGGATTACAAACAAACAAATAACTAATTGGACAGCAGGTCTTATCGGAATGAACCATTAGCACTGAAAGAGAAGCAAAAATGAAAAAATAAATAAATAAAGTAAATAAATGAAAATCAATGAACTGTGGAAGGCATTTACAAAATAAGAAAAATACTAACAAGTCACATACTAATGCATTCATGCGAATAATTAATTTTACGTATACGAGTTTCACCCGGAACTTTGGCTAGAACTTGTCCATGATCAGACCAAACACTTCTTGGACCAAACGAGCTGCGAGCCGCGTTTAATAGATCGCGACGCTTTTTAGTTAGGTTTTCAGACACAAATACACCTGACTTAACCAACTTACCTTTTGCTGCAAACACTTTTTGAGCAATATCCAAGTTTGAAAATTTTACCAGGATGGGGGCAATTTTCACATTCTCAGTTTGAGTAGCAGGCTGATGGAATCGATTAGCCTTTAAGAGGTCCATTTTTTTGAAATCTTGCAAGCCCATTATTTTTGTTATCACTTCAATAAGATTATCCATCAATTCCACATTGGGGATTGGTTTCACACCGTAGAAAATTAGGGTGTCAAGTAAGGTATCCTGCTCAAGTTGGTCAACTCTGTCCTCTATTATAGAAATTTTATTTTCAAGCAAGTTCACAGCTTTATAAAGTCTTTGAAGGGTTGATTCAATTTTTTCAAATTTAGCATTATATTCAAGGGAAATAGAATTATAAACTTCGTTCACAATATCTTCACTGATAATTTCAGAAGCTCGGCGATCTTTCATTGTGTCTGATACGACACGAGAAATGTCACTCATTAGGTTGGACTTAGTGTTGATTAGTTCCTCTTGAGTTTCATTAATTATTTCCTTTAAAGTTGATGCTGCTGCGGAAGTCGGAGTTGACGGTGCTAGGCTGGATTTTACTTTAGTTTTTTTGGGTAGAGACAAGTAAGCTTTACTCTTAGTCTTGAAAATATCAGGGAATAGGCGCTGCTCTTCAAAAGCCTTATTTACATATTTATCTGTCCTTGTACAGGCTTCTTTAAAATGCTCATTCCAGTTGCAGATATGAGCTTCAGCTATAAAATGCTCAGAGTGGGTACCGTAGCAAAAGACTAGGTATCTAGCATGATTTTTCTGGTCTTTGGTGGTTTTAATAACTACTGATGGCGATAAGGGGTATCCCTGAAAAGAAGCTAGGACAAGATCGAACTCTTTGTATTTTGCCATTATACAATCTGCAGATACGAAGGGGGGGCACTACAGGTAACAAACTTCAACTACTAAATGTTACAATCTTCCACCCCAAAGTACTCACGCTTGTAATATGTGCTTAGTTCCTTACACAATTTCAACAAATTTCAGCAAGAACTATATCCGATTCAATTGAAAACTTGTTTAGCTCTTCACTCCTTGAACTCTAACAATGAACTGAATCGGATAACATTCCAAGTCTTTCTCGGGTTACCCTCCGCATTTTTAAAACCATTACTCAGGTAATCTAACTTAGCTGTACGAACTATACTATTCAACTTATTACTATACGCTTTATAAATATTTACATCGCTAATACTATTACTTAATGCGGACTTTTTATACAATTGCTGTCGCCTAGCTAGAGAGACTAGAATACTCTTCGTAACCCAAGGCTTCTTCGGCGAATCAAAATACTTACGTTTCTTCCTAACTTGAATACAAGCAACTACCGTATCCTTAATCATCGAATACCAAAGTGTAAATTTATCATTCACATCCATATCATTACTATATAAAAAATCACAATTTTTTCCTCCAACCTCATTTTTTAACTTCGGTACCTTAATAACAGGAAAACAATTTTTCGGTACTTCAGAACGCTCTGATCTTGGCCGGTTCAAAAGAGAAGGAATAGATACCAACAGATCGAAATGATCCGAAACGTCGTTTACAATAACACTCGCACTACTATATCCAGTATTTAAGTAAACGTTATCAATCAACGTAGAAGAATCATGGCTCACTCTTGTACATATATTAATAGAAGGCTGTAGTCCATAACCTAGTATAGTGTTTAGAAACTCCCTAGCTCTAAGGTTACTATTCACAGATCTTAAATCCAAGTTAAAATCACCACAAATAAAACAAGGTCTAGTTGAAATTGGTAACTTATCCAATTGCTCTTCTAAAAGTGAGCTAAACTCATCTATATTATACGAAGGGGTCTATAAACGACAATCGTAAAACACTTGAAATTAAGACACTGTAAGTCTAACACCATACTTTCAAACACCATTTCTCGTTTAACTCTTATATCATCTCTCACCTTAACCTCAAAATCATTACGCACGTACATTGCTAAACAGCCATGTTGATGCATCTCTCTATTTTTAATATACAGCTTATAATTACCAATCTCTAACAGAGAAAAACTATGGTTCTTCAACCAAGTCTCTGTTAAAGTTAAAACATGAGGGGTCGATTGCAGACATAACTCATTCAAAAAGTGATATGAACTTCCAATCCCTTGACAATATAAATGAAAAATATCAAATTCACTTTGACAACTAATAGAACTCAAATCACACGGAAACTTATAACGGGAATCAGGATTAACCTCATGAAACTCGCCCACATCAAAATCTCTGTGAAGTACCCCTCCCCCCAAATCATGTAATTTCATCGAATCGCTCAAGAAAACCCAGCCGTTCCCTACCTAAACTTGACATTCAAAATAATCAATCCGAAGGGATGGAAACCGGAATTTTGGAATGCGAAAAAATAGTGACCTTACCATAACATGAGTGAAACGACCAAGAACCGAGAAAATCCAGACCAAAAAATCCTGAAAGAAAACAAAAGATAAGAAAACATGGAACAAAAATAATAACACAAAAAGAATCGCCAACATAGGGGACATAAATAACAAAAACAATGAATACTTCATAGCACAAAAAAATGAATAAGTTAATAATAAACGCAACAACCGCTTATTTTAAATTTCATAACTGACACTAAACAATACTCACACGATTACAAACCATCCGTTCACAAGATTACCATATTATCAAATAGGGACCTATATTAAACTCCTTCTTTACCTCACCACCGCGTAAACCTCTTCCCCTCGCTTAACTGCGCTGATGCACATTGCTATCACTTCGTGGTGAATTAAGCTCCGTGGTTATATCACTAGGGCAGAATTTGGCTCACGAACCATTAGGACGATCAAAATAAAGAAAAGGTGGAACGGTTTTAGACACCCAAGCTGAAATACCTATATCCTTTAGCTTAGCTTTCTTCTCAAAAAGACCTTTTCGTGCCTCCCGGACAGAAAGAGGGGCATCATCACTAATATAAATCTCTTTCAGATTCTTCACAGATTTGCCTTTCAAATTCTTGCTAAGTTTTAGTAAATCAATTTTCTTTTCCTTCGAAAAAACATTAACTTTGAAAAATTTCTGGTCTTTCATGTTTTGTAGCACTGTAAACTTGGGAACCTCACTTACTTCAAGCCCAGACAGACATAATTGCTTAAACGCTTCACTAGCGTCCTCCTTACTGTCACAAGGCAAATTCCAAACAATAATGTTACTGTCAGATACCTGGTATTCACACATCATTAACTGACTTGCCAGATCAATATTGTTTTTCCTGAGTGCCATTGCTTAACTCGTGATAACGCTTATCTGATTTTTTAGGCTATCAGTTTCGCTTTCAACTGTTACTACACGGGCTTGAACTTCCGTAACCGATGCGTGAAACTCAAGCTGCCCTTTTTCCACTGATATAACCCTTAGTTCCAGAGATCTCATACGTCCATCAATAGAGTCTAACTTAGATCCGTTTTCTTTCACGATTGCCAGCATCCTAACAAAATCTTCGGACAACTTTAACAATGGTGACTGGGACTCCTCGCTAGAAGTGGCCGAAACATCTAAAACTGCTCCAGTTCCATCAGCTCCAGCACGCTGGACTTTACGCCGACGTCCCATCTTAGAAGTAATTAAACAAGAAACGGCTTACCTCACTAGGCAACAAATATTTATCCACGGAACTGCCAACGTGCATTAAGCGTTAGCCGTTACAAGGGCACGGCAAACACCAACCCCTAACAACGCTCAAAGAACGACTCCTACCCCCAATCTCGAACTACGCTCCAAAAACGACTCGAAATTTAGGCCAATAGGTCAGCAGCAATTCCTCTTCGGGTTAAATGTACCAAATTGATACGAATAAATATAATTTGAACAGTCGATCAAAAATCAAAATCACAGTTAAGAATGGTTTATATTCAGAATAAACTTGTAACCGCCACTGGATAAACAAATAAGCTGCTCGCGCGTAACAGGTCTTACTCAGTCATGAGACAATACAGTACAAATGTTAATTTATTCCAAACTAACCAACTTGGCAATTCAAAAACTAGTCTGTAAACACACCTTATTCCATTTATGATTATTAACTCAGATAATATTTTTTTTTTAATACACAAGTATCCAATCAATTCAAATTATAAGCAATCTTCAAAATACAGGTACTTATTTCAAGTTCTTACATTACTGAGTAGTGTAGCGGTAGAAATTAATTATATTTTGTAGTAATGTAAAAACTTATTATTTTTAGCGATAAAAGGTTTATTTTTTGTGGCGATAGAAATTTCTCCGATAGCGCCGCTTATAGTGCTGGAGATTGTGTCAACTAGGCTAGCGCCGCTCTCAATTAATGAGAGAAAATTGAATATGTAGACATACAAATGTGGCTTCTTCTTTCTTGAGCCATCTTGAGATCAGATTCCTTTGGGAGCATTTACCTTGGAGACTTGCGAACTAGTTACCTATTATCGGACTAGACGCAGACATATAAATGAAATAAACACATATAAAAAGACAATAGATTTATTGAACTTACATGCTTAGTCATACAACTGACACACAGTGTCATAGTTACATTCTGTTGATTTTCATAGCTCATTTTGAATTTGTTTCATTGAAATGCAAGAGTTGGAATATGTCAGTAGTGGTTTGTTGTGCTTTACCTTGTCACAGTTACATTCTCTTAATTTTTCAAAGTTCATTTTGAATTTCTTTCGTGAAATGCAAGAATTGGAATATTTCAGTAGTGTCTTGTCGTGGTTTACCTTGTCACAGCTACATTCTCATGATTTTTCAAAGTTCATTTTGAATTTCTGTCGTGAAATGCTAGAGTTGGACTATTTCAGTAGTGACTTGTTGTGCTTTACCTTGCCACAATTACATTCTCTTGATTTTTGGAAGTTAATTTTGAATTTCTGTCGTGAAATACAAGTGTTGGAATACTTCAGTAGTGTATTGTTGTGCTTTCCCTTGTCACAGTTACATTCTGTTGATTTTCATAGTTCATTTTGAATTTCTTTCATTGAAATGCAAGAGTTGGAATATTTCAGTAGTGTTTTGTTGTGCTTTACCTTGTCACAGTTACATTCTCATGATTTTTCAAAGTTCTTTTTGAATTTCTGTCGTGAAATGCAAGAGCTGGAATATTTCAGTAGTGACTTGTTGTGCTTTACCTTGTCACAGTTACATTCTCTTGATTTTTCGAAGTTCATTTTGAATTTCTGTCGTGAAATGCAAGAGTTGGAATATTTCAGTAGTGTTTTGTTGTGTTTTAACATGTCACAGTTACATTCTGTTGATTTTCATAGTTCATTTTGAATTTCTTTCATTGAAATGCAAGAGTTTGAATATTTCAGTAGTGTTTTGTTGTGCTTTACCTTGTCACAGTTACATTCTGTTGATTTTCATAGTTCATTTTGAATTTCTTTCATTTAAATGCAAGAGTTGGAATATTTCAGTAGTGTTTTGTTGTGCTTTACCTTGTCACAGTTACATTCTGTTGATTTTCATAGTTCATTTTGAATTTCTTTCATTGAAATGCAAGAGTTGGAATATTTCAGTAGTGTTTTGTTGTGCTTTACCTTGTCACAGTTACATTCTCTTAATTTTTCAAAGTTCATTTTGAATTTCTTTCGTGAAATGCAAGAATTGGAATATTTCAGTAGTGTCTTGTCGTGGTTTACCTTGTCACAGCTACATTCTCATGATTTTTCAAAGTTCATTTTGAATTTCTGTCGTGAAATGCAAGAGTTGGAATATTTCAGTGGTGATTTGTTGTGCTTTACCTTGTCACAGTTACATTCTCTTGATTTTTCGAAGTTCATTTTGATTTTCTGTCGTGAAATGCAAGAGTTTGAATATTTCAGTAGTGTGTTGTTGTGCTTTAACTTGTCACAGTTACATTCTGTTGATTTTCATAGTTCATTTTGAATTTCTTTCATTGAAATGCAAGAGTTGAAATATTTCAGTAGTGTTTTGTTGTGCTTTACCTTGTCACAGTTACATTCTGTTGATTTTCATAGTTCATTTTGAATTTATTTCGTGAAATGCAAGAATTGGAATATTTCAGTAGTGTATTGTCGTGGTTTACCTTGTCACGGTTACATTCTCATGATTTTTCCAACTTCATTTTGAATTTGTTTCGTGAAATGCAAGAGTTGGAATATTTCAGTAGTGACTTGTTGTGCTTTACCTTGTCACAGTTACATTCTCTTGATTTTTCGAAGTTCATTTTGAATTTCTGTCGTGAAATGCAAGAGTCGGAATATTTCAGTAGTGTTTTGTTGTGCTTTACCTTGTCACAGTTACATTTTGTTGATTTTCATAGTTCATTTTGAATTTTTTTCATTGAAATGCAAGAGTTGGAATATTTAAGTAGTGTTTTGTTGTGCTTTACCTTGTCACAGTTACATTCTCTTAATTTTTCAATGTTCATTTTGAGTTTGTTTCGTGAAATGCAAGAATTGGAATATTTCAGTAGTGTCTTGTCGGGGTTTACCTTGTCACAGCTACATTCTCATGATTTTTCAAAGTTCATTTTGAATTTCTGTCGTGAAATGCAAGAGTTGGAATATTTCAGTAGTGACTTGTTGTGCTTTACCTTGTCACAGTTACATTCTCTTGATTCTTCGAAGTTCATTTTGAATTTCTGTCGTGAAATGCAAAAGTTGGAATATTTCAGTAGTGTTTTGTTGTGCTTTAACTTGTCACAGTTACATTCTGTTGATTTTCATATTTAATTTTTAATTTCGTTAATTGAAATGCAAGAGTTGGAATATTTCAGTAGTGTTTTGTTGTGCTTTACCTTGTCACAGTTACATTCTGTTGATTTTCATAGTTCATTTTGAATTTCTTTCATTGAAATGCAAGAGTTGGAATATTTCAGTAGTGTTTTGTTGTGCTTTACCTTGTCACAGTTACATTCTGTTGATTTTCATAGTTCATTTTGAATTTCTTTCATTGAAATGCAAGAGTTGGAATATTTCAGTAGTGTTTTGTTGTGCTTTACCTTGTCACAGGTACATTCTCTTGATTTGTCGAAGTTCATTTTGAATTTCTTTCTTGAAATGCAAGAGTTGGAATATGTCAGTAGTGTTTTGTTGTGCTTTACCTTGTCACAGTTGCATTCTGTTGATTTTCATAGTTCATTTTGAATTTCTCTCATTGAAATGCAAGAGTTGGAATATTTCAGGAGTGTATTGTTGTGCTTTACCTTGCCCCAGTAAAATTGTCTTAATTTTTCTTTTTTAATTGTGTATTTCTGTATAGAAGTGCAAAAGTTGGAATATTTCAGTAGTGTCTTGTAGTGCTTTAAATTGTCACAGCTACATTCTCATGATTTTTCAAAGTTCATTTTGAATTTCTGTCGTGAAATGCAAGAGTTGAAATATTTCAGTAGTGACTTTTTGTGCTTTACCTTGTCACAGTTACATTCTCTTGATTATTCGAAGTTCTTTTTGAATTTCTGTCGTGAAATGCAAGAGTTGGAATGCAAGAGTTGATTTTCATAGTTCATTTTGAATTTCTTAAATTGAAATGCAAGAGTTGGAATATTTCTGTAGTGTTTTGTTGTGCTTTACCTTGTCACAGTTACATTCTGTTGATTTTCATAGTTCATTTTGAATTTCTTTCATTGAAATGCAAGAGTTGGAATATTTCAGTAGTGTTTTGCTGTGATTTACCTTGTCACAGTTACAATCTCTTAATTTTTTAAAGTTCATTTTGAATTTCTTTCGTGAAATGCAAGAATTGGAATATTTCAGTAGTGTCTTGTCGTGGTTTACCTTGTCACAGCTACATTCTCATGATTTTTCAAAGTTCATTTTGAATTTCTGTCGTGAAATACAAGAGTTGGAATATTTCAGTAGTGACTTGTTGTGCTTTACCTTGCCACAGTTACATTCTCTTGATTTTTGGAAGTTCATTTTGAATTTTTGTCGTGAAATTCAATAGTTGGAATACTTCAGTAGTGTTTTGTTGTGCTTTACCTTGTCACTGTTACATTCTGTTGATTTTCATAGTTAATTTTTAATTTCTTTAATTGAAATGCTAGAGTTGGAATATTTAAGTAGTGTTTTGTTGTGCTCTACCTTGTCACAGTTACATTCTCTTAATTTTTCAAAGTTCATTTTAAATTTCTTTCGTGAAATGCAAGAATTGGAATATTTCAGTAGTGTCTTGTCGGGGTTTACCTTGTCACAGCTACATTCTCATGATTTTTCAAAGTTCATTTTGAATTTCTGTCGTGAAATGCAAGAGTTGGAATATTTCAGTAGTGACTTGTTGTGCTTTACCTTGTCACAGTTACATTCTCTTGATTTTTCGAAGTTAATTTTTAATTAATTTCGTGAAATGCAAGAGTTTGAATATTTAAGTATTGTGTTGTTGTGCATTAACTTGTAACAGTTACATTATGTTGATTTTAATAGTTAATTTTTAATTTATTTCATTGAAATGCAAGAGTTGGAATATTTCAGTAGTGTTTTGTTGTGCTTTACCTTGTCACAGTTACATTCTGTTGATTTTCATAGTTCATTTTGAATTTCTTTCATTGAAATGCAAGAGTTGGAATATTTCAGTAGTGTTTTGTTGTGCTTTACCTTGTCACAGTTACATTCTGTTAATTTTCATAGTTCATTTTGAATTTCTTTCACTGACATGCAAGAGTTGGAATATTTCAGTAGTGTTTTGTTGTGCTTTACCTTGTCACAGTTACATTCTCTTGATTATTAGAAGTTAATTTTGAATTTCTGTCGTGAAATGCAAGAGTTGGAATATTTCAGAAGTGTTTTGTTGTGCTTTACCTTGTCACAGTTACATTCTGTTGATTTTCATAGTTCATTTTGAATTTCTTTCATTGAAATGCAAGAGTTGGAATATTTCAGTAGTGTTTTGTTGTGCTTTACCTTGTCACAGTTACATTCTCTTAATTTTTCAAAGTTCATTTTGAATTTCTTTCGTGAAATGCAAGAATTGGAATATTTCAGTAGTGTCTTGTCGTGGTTTACCTTGTCACAACTACATTCTCATGATTTTTCAAAGTTCATTTTGAATTTCTGTCGTGAAATGCAAGAGTTGAAATATTTCAGTAGTGACTTGTTGTGCTTTACCTTGTCACAGTTACATTCTCTTGATTTTTCGAAGTTCATTCTGAATTTCTGTCGTGAAATGCAAGAGTTGGAATGCAAGAGTTGATTTTCATAGTTCATTTTGAATTTCTTTCATTGAAATGCAAGAGTTGGACTATTTCAGTAGTGTTTTGTTGTGCTTTACCTTGTCACAGTTACATTCTGTTGATTTTCATAGTTCATTTTGAATTTCTTTCATTGAAATGCAAGAGTTGGAATATTTCAGTAGTGTTTTGTTGTGCTTTACCTTGTCACAGTTACATTCTCTTAATTTTTCAAAGTTCATTTTGAATTTCTTTCGTGAAATGCAAGAATTTGAATATTTCAGTAGTGTCTTGTCGTTGTTTACCTTGTCACAGCTACATTCTCATGATTTTTCAAAGTTCATTTTGAATTTCTGTCGTGAGATGCAAGAGTTTGGAATATTTCAGTAGTGTCTTGTTGTGCTTTACCTTGTCACAGTTACATTGTGTTGATTTTTCGAAGTTCATTTTGAATTTCTGTCGTGAAATGCGAGAGTTGGAATATTTCAGTAGTGTTTTGTTGTGCTTTACCTTGTCAAAGTTGCATTCTGTTGATTTTCATAGTTCATTTTGAATTTATTTCATTGAAATGCAAGAGTTGGAATATTTCAGTAGTGTTTTGTTGTGCTTTACCTTGTCACAGTTACATTCTCTTAATTTTTCGAAGTTCATTTTGAATTTCTTTCGCGAAATGCAAGAATTGGAATATTTCAGTAGTGTCTTGTCGTGGTTTACCTTGTCACAGCTACATTCTTATGATTTTTCAAAGTTCATTTTGGATTTATTTCGTTGAAATGCAAGAGTTGGAATATTTCAGTAGTGACTTGTTGTGCTTTACCTTGTCAAAGTTACATTCTCTTGATTTTTCGAAGTTCATTTTGAATTCCTGTTGTGAAATGCAAGAGTTGGAATATTTCAGTAGTGTTTTGTTGTGCTTTACCTTGTCACAGTTACATTCTGTTGATTTTCATAGTTCATTTTGAATTTCTTTCATTGAAATGCAAGAGTTGGAATGTTTCAGTAGTGTTTTGTTGTGCTTTACCTTGTCACACTTACATTCTCTTAATTTTTCAAAGTTCATTTTGAATTTCTTTCGTGAAATGCAAGAATTGGAATATTTCAGTAGTGTCTTGCCGTGGTTTACCTTGTCACAGCTACATTCTCATGATTTTTCAAAGTTCATTTTTAATTTCTTTCGTGAAATGCAAGAGTTGGAATATTTCAGTAGTGACTTGTTGTGCTTTACCTTGTCACAGTTACATTCTCTTGATTTTTCATTTTGTTTCTGTTCATTATGTTCATTGTGCTTTAACTTGTCAGAGTTACATTCTGTTGATTCTCATAGTTCATTTTGAATTTCTTTCATTGAAATGCAAGAGTTGGAATATTTCAGTAGTGTTTTGTTGTGCTTTACCATGTCACAGTTACATTCGGTTGATTTTCATAGTTCATTTTGAATTTCTTTCATTGAAATGCAAGAGTTGGAATATTTCAGTAGTGTTTTGTTGTGCTCTACCTTGTCACAGTTACATTCTCATGTTTTTCCAAAGTTCATTTCAAATTTCCTTCATGAAATGCAAGAGTTGGAATATTTCATTAGTGTCTTGTAGGGGTTTACCTTGTCACATCTACATTCTCATGATTTTTCAAAGTTAATTTTTTATTTCTGTAGTGAAATGCAAGATTTGGAATATTTCAGTAGTGCCTTGTCGTGGTTTACCTTGTCACAGATACATTCTCATGATTTTTCAAAGTTCATTTTGAATTTCTTTCGTGAAATGCAAGAGTTGGAATATTTCAGTAGTGACTTTTTGTGCTTTACCTTGTCACAGTTACATTCTCTTGATTATTCGAAGTTCATTTTGAATTTCTGTCGTGAAATGCAAGAGTTGGAATGCAAGAGTTGATTTTCATAGTTCATTTTGAATTTCTTAAATTGAAATGCAAGAGTTGGAATATTTCTGTAGTGTTTTGTTGTGCTTTACCTTGTCACAGTTACATTCTGTTGATTTTAATAGTTAATTTTGAATTTCTTTCATTGAAATGCAAGAGTTGGAATATTTCAGTAGTGTTTTGCTGTGATTTACCTTGTCACAGTTACAATCTCTTAATTTTTTAAAGTTCGTTTTGAATTTCTTTCGTGAAATGAAAGAATTGGAATTTTTCAGTACCGTCTTGTCTTGGTTTACCTTGTCACAGCTACATTCTCATGATTTTTCAAAGTTCATTTTGAATTTCTGTCGTGAAATGCAAGAGTTGGAATATTTCAGTAGTGACTTGTTGTGCTTTACCTTGTCACAGTTACATTCTCTTGATTTTTCGAAGTTCATTTTGAATTTCTGTCGTGAAATTCAAGAGTTGGAATACTTCAGTAGTGTTTTGTTGTGCTTTACATTGTAACAGTTACATTCTGTTGATTTTCATATTTAATTTTGAATTTCATTCATTGAAATGCAAGAGTTGGAATATTTCAGTAGTGTTTTGTTGTGCTCTACCTTGTCACAGTTACATTCTCTTAATTTTTCAAAGTTCATTTTAAATTTCTTTCGTGAAATGCAAGAATTGGAATATTTCAGTAGTGTCTTGTCGGGGTTTACCTTGTCACAGCTACATTCTCATGATTTTTCAAAGTTCATTTTGAATTTCTGTCGTGAAATGCAAGAGCTGGAATATTTCAGTAGTCACTTGTTGTGCTTTACCTTGTCACAGTTACATTCTCTTGATTTTAATATGTTCATTTTGAATTTCTTTCGTGAAATGCAAGAGTTTGAATATTTCAGTAGTGTTTTGTTGTGCTTTAACTTGTCACAGTTACATTATGTTGATTTTCATAGTTCATTTTGAATTTCTTTCATTTAAATGCAAGAGTTGGAATATTTCAGTAGTGTTTTGTTGTGCTTTACCTTGTCACAGTTACATTCTGTTGATTTTCATAGTTCATTTTGAATTTCTTTCATTGAAATGCAAGAGTTGGAATATTTTAGTAGTGTTTTGTTGTGCTTTACCTTGTCACAGTTAGATTCTGTTGATTTTCTTATTTCATTTTGTATTTCTTTCATTGAAATGCAAGAGTTGGAGTATTTCAGTAGTGTTTGTTGTGCTTTACCTTGTCAGAGTTACATTCTCTTGATTTTTAGAAGTTCATTTTGAATTTCTATCTTGAAATTCAAGAGATGGAATATTTTAGTAATGTTTTGTTGTGAATTACCTTGTCACAGTTAAATTCTGTTGATTTTCATAGTTCATTTTGAATTTCTTTCATTGAAATGCAAGAGTTGGAATATTTCAGTAGTGTTTTGTTGTGCTTTACCTTGTCACAGTTACATTCTCTTAATTTTTCAAAGTTCATTTTGAATTTCTTTCGTGAAATGCAAGAATTGGAATATTTCAGTAGTGTCTTGTCGTGGTTTACCTTGTCACAACTACATTCTCATGATTTTTCAAAGTTAATTTTGAATTTCTGTCGTGAAATGCAAGAGTTGAAATATTTCAGTATTGACTTGTTGTGCTTTACCTTGTCACAGTTACATTCTCTTGATTTTTCGAAGTTCATTTTGAATTTCTGTCGTGAAATGCAAGAGTTGGAATGCAAGAGTTGATTTTCATAGTTCATTTTGAATTTCTTTCATTGAAATGCAAGAGTTGGAATATTTCAGTAGTGTCTTGTCGTGGTTTGCCTTGTCACATCTACATTCTGTTTATTTTAAAAGTTCACTTTGAATTTCTTTAATTGAAATGAAATAGTTTTAATATTTCAGTAGTGTTTTGTTGTGCTTTACATTGTCACAGTTACATTCTCTTAATTTTTCTATTTTCATTTTTAATATCTGTATTTAAGTTCAATAATTGGAATATTTAAGTAGTGTCTTGTAGTGGTTTACCATGTCACAGCTACATTCTCATGATTTTTCAAAGTTCATTTTGAATTTCTGTCGTGAGATGCAAGAGTTTGGAATATTTCAGTAGTGACTTGTTGTGCTTTACCTTGTCACAGTTACATTGTGTTGATTTTTCGAAGTTCATTTTGAATTTCTGTCGTGAAATGCGAGAGTTGGAATATTTCAGTAGTGTTTTGTTGTGCTTTACCTTGTCAAAGTTGCATTCTGTTGATTTTCATAGTTCATTTTGAATTTCTTTCATTGAAATGCAAGAGTTGGAATATTTCAGTAGTGTTTTGTTGTGCTTTACCTTGTCACAGTTACATTCTCTTAATTTTTCGAAGTTCATTTTGAATTTCTTTCGCGAAATGCAAGAATTGGAATATTTCAGTAGTGTCTTGTCGTGGTTTACCTTGTCACAGCTACATTCTTATGATTTTTCAAAGTTCATTTTGGATTTATTTCGTTGAAATGCAAGAGTTGGAATATTTCAGTAGTGACTTGTTGTGCTTTACCTTGTCAAAGTTACATTCTCTTTATTTTTCGAAGTTCATTTTGAATTTCTGTTGTGAAATGCAAGAGTTGGAATATTTCAGTAGTGTTTTGTTGTGCTTTACCTTGTCACAGTTACATTCTGTTGATTTTCATAGTTCATTTTGAATTTCTTTCATTGAAATGCAAGAGTTGGAATGTTTCAGTAGTGTTTTGTTGTGCTTTACCTTGTCACAGTTACATTCTCTTAATTTTTCAAAGTTCATTTTGAATTTCTTTCGTGAAATGCAAGAATTGGAATATTTCAGTAGTGTTTTGCCGTGGTTTACCTTGTCACAGCTACATTCTCATGATTTTTCAAAGTTCATTTTGAATTTCTGTCGTGAAATGCAAGAGTTGGAATATTTCAGTAGTGACTTGATGTGCTTTACCTTGTCACAGTTACATTCTCTTGATTTTTCATTTTGTTTCTGTTCATTATGTTCATTGTGCTTTAACTTGTCAGAGTTACATTCTGTTGATTCTCATAGTTCATTTTGAATTTCTTTCATTGAAATGCAAGAGTTGGAATATTTCAGTAGTGTGTTGTTGTGCTTTACCATGTCACAGTTACATTCGCTTGATTTTCATAGTTCATTTTGAATTTCTTTCATTGAAATGCAAGAGTTGGAATATTTCAGTAGTGTTTTGTTGTGCTTTACCTTGTCACAGTTACATTCTCTTAATTTTTCAAAGTTCATTTTGAATTTCTTTCGTGAAATGCAAGAATTGGAATATTTCAGTAGTGTCTTGTCGTGGCTTACCTTGTCACAGCTACATTCTCATGATTTGTCCAAGTTCATTTTGAATTTCTATCGTGAAATGCGAGAGTTGGAATATTTCAGTAGTGACTTCTTGTGCTTTACCTTGTCACAGTTACATTCTGTTGATTTTTCGAAGTTCATTTTGAATTTCTGTCGTGAAATGCAAGAGTTCGAATATTTCAGTAGTGTTTTGTTGTGCTTTAGCTTGTCACAGTTACATTCTCTTAATTTTTCAAAGTTCATTTTGAATTTCTTTCGCGAAATGCAAGAAATGGAATATTTCAGTAGTGTCTTGTCGTGGTTTACCTTGTCACAGCTACATTCTCATGATTTTTTAAAGTTCATTTTGGATTTCTTTCGTTGAAATGCAAGAGTTGGAATATTTCAGTAGTGACTTGTTGTGCTTTACCTTGTCACAGTTACATTCTCTTGATTTTTCGAAGTTTATTTTGAATTTCTGTCGTGAAATGCAAGAGTTGGAATATTTCAGTAGTGTTTTGTTGTGCTTTACCTTGTCACAGTTACATTCTCTTGATTTTCATAGTTAATTTTTTATTTATTTCCTTGAAATGCAAGAGTTGGAATATTTAAATAGTGTTTTGTATTGATTTACATTGTCACAGTTACATTCTCTTAATTTTTCAAAGTTCATTTTGAATTTCTTTCGTGAAATGCAAGAGTTGGAATATTTCAGTAGTGTCTTGTCGTTGTTTACCTTGTCACAGCTACATTCTCATGATTTTTCAAAGTTCATTTTGAATTTCTGTCGTGAAATGCAAGAGTTGAAATATTTCAGTAGTGACTTTTTGTGCTTTACCTTGTCACAGTTACATTCTCTTGATTATTCGAAGTTCATTTTGAATTTCTGTCGTGAAATGCAAGAGTTGGAATGCAAGAGTTGATTTTCATAGTTCATTTTGAATTTCTTTCATTGAAATGCAAGAGTTGGAATATTTCTGTAGTGTTTTGTTGTGCTATACCTTGTCACAGTTACATTCTGTTGATTTTCATAGTTCATTTTGAATTTCTTTCATTGAAATGCAAGAGTTGGAATATTTCAGTAGTGTTTTGTTGTGCTTTACATTGTCACAGTTACATTCTCTTAATTTTTAAAAGTTCATTTTGAATTTCTTTCGTGAAATTCAAGAATTGGAATATTTCAGTAGTGTCTTGTCGTGGTTTACATTGTCACAGCTACATTCTCATGATTTTTTAAAGTTCATTTTGAATTTCTGTCGTGAAATGCAAGAGTTGGAATATTTCAGTAGTGACTTGTTGTGCTTTACCTTGTCACAGTTACATTCTCTTGATTTTTCGAAGTTCATTTTGAATTTCTATCGTGAAATGCAAGAGTTGGAATATTTCAGTAGTGTTTTGTTGTGCTTTACCTTGTCACAGTTACATTCTGTTGATTTTCATAGTTCATTTTGAATTTCTTTCATTGAAATGCAAGAGTTGGAATATTTCAGTAGTGTTTTGTTGTAATCTACCTTGTCACAGTTACATTCTCTTAATTTTTCAAAGTTCATTTTGAATTTCTTTCGTGAAATGCGAGAATTGGAATATTTCAGTAGTGTCTTGTCGTGGTTTACCTTGTCACAGCTACATTCTCATGATTTTTCAAAGTTCATTTTGAATTTCTGTCGTGAAATGCAAGAGCTGGAATATTTCAGTAGTGACTTGTTGTGCTTTACCTTGTCACAATTACATTCTCTTGATTTTTCGAAGTTCATTTTGAATTTCTGTCGTGAAATGCAAGAGTTGGAATATTTCAGTTAGTGTTTTGTTGTGCTTTAACTTGTCACAGTTACATTCTTTTGATTTTCATAGTTCATTTTGAATTTCTTTCATTGAAATGCAAGAGTTGGAATATTTCAGTAGTGTTTTGTTGTGCTTTACCTTGTAACAGTTACATTCTCTTTATTTTCATAGTTCAATTTGAATTTCTTTAATTGAAATGAAAGATTTGGAATATTTCAGTAGCGTTTTGTTGTGCTTTACCTTGTCACAGTTACATTCTGTTGATTTTCATAGTTCATTTTGAATTTCTTTCATTGAAATGCAAGAGTTGGAATATTTCAGTAGTGTTTTGTTGTGCTTTACCTTGTCACAGTTAAATTCTCGTGATTTTTTGAAGTTCATTTTGAATTTATTTCGTTAAATACAAGAATTGTAATATTTAAGTAGAGAGTTGTTGTTCTTTACATTGTAAAATATTAATAATGTTTAGTTACATTTTTAAAATTTTATATATTGATTTTTAAAGAAATAGTGTTACTAATTATTAATATTGGTGTTGTTATTTACATTGTAAAAGATAAATTATCTTGATTTTTAGAAGTTCATTTTGAATTTCTTTCGTGAGTGCAAGAATTGGAATATTTCAGTAGTAACTTGTCGTGGTTTACCTTGTCACAGCTACATTCTCATGATTTTTCAAATTTCATTTTGAATTTCTGTCGTGAAATGCAAGAGTTGAAATATTTCAGTAGTGACTTTTTGTGCTTTACCTTGTCACAGTTACATTCTCTTGATTATTCGAAGTTCATTCTGAATTTCTGTCGTGAAATGCAAGAGTTGGAATGCAAGAGTTGATTTTCATTGTTCATTTTGAATTTCTTTCATTGAAATGCAAGAGTTGGAATATTTCAGTAGTGTCTTGTCGTGGTTTGCCTTGTCACAGCTACATTCTCATGATTTTTCAAAGTTCATTTTGAATTTCTGTCGTGAAATGCAAGAGTTGGAATATTTCAGTAGTGACTTGATGTGCTTTACCTTGTCACAGTTACATTCTGTTGATTTTACGAAGTTCATTTTTAATTTCTGTCGTGAAATGCAAGAGTTGGAATATTTCAGTAGTGTGTTGTTGTGCTTTACCTTGTCACAGTTACATTCTGTTAATTTTCATAGTTCATTTTAGATTTCTTTCGTTGAAACGCAAGAGTTGGAATATTTCAGTAGTGTTTTGTTGTGCTTTACCTTGTCACAGTTAAATTCTCTTAATTTTTCAAAGTTCATTTTGAATTTCTGTCGTGAAATGCAAGAATTGGAATATCGTTTCTTCAACTGAAAGTAAGGAGCAACATCAAAACTTAAAAACGGACAGAAAATAGAGGCTGTTAAAAGCATATTGAGCCTGTTCATGAGACACCAGTAAAAATTGTGTATAATTCAAAATGGAATAATGATTATTCTACTGATTACGAACTAAGAGAAGACAATAACTCCATTATCAAGAGAGAACA
Organism: Artemia sp. Qi Xiang Cuo; assembly: GCF_049724085.1. NCBI lineage: Eukaryota > Metazoa > Arthropoda > Branchiopoda > Anostraca > Artemiidae > Artemia > Artemia sp. Qi Xiang Cuo. The sequence continues at coordinate 5,440,814 of NW_028297431.1, forward strand.
TGGTGAACTATTTTATGGAACAGATTCAAAATGTCAAAAGTTAATCATTGATATTAATAATGTATCATAATATATTTTTTTATTAATATTCTACATATCATTATTTCATTAAAAATATTACATTGGTATGTGTTCATTATTTTTTAGAGTAAGCTAGCTTATCAAGCGTTTAGAATGTCCATTAAAACATCAGAGATGTAAGAAAAGGAATTTGCGTACATCTATTGTCAGACACACTATTTCCGTAAAATCTGAGCTATTAAGGGTTTTTGACCGTAAAATCTAGTTTTTTGTAAGAAAATTATGGAAAATACAATTCTCTGGTTCAAATGTGAAACTTAAGTCTATTTTTGGATCGAAAAATAAAACTATTTCCTTAAAATCTTAGCTAATAAGGGTTTTTTGACCGTAAACTCTTGTTTCTTGTAAAAAAATTATGGAAAATACAATTCTCTAGTTCAAATGTGAAACTTAAGTCCAGTTTGGATACTCATAATGATGAGGACTGATGGTTCTAATTCAATATTTTTTTTTCATAAAACAAACTATTTTTTTTTAAAATTCAAATTATTCAACTTTATTTATTTTTTATCTTTTTCTTTTGTACATATCTTAAAATTACAAAATATCTTTGTTGAATTCACCTCTTGGATACACAATATAGAAATTATAAAAAAAATGTAATTTCCAGACTTCATTTGCATGCAAGAGATACCGAGAGTTCTATGACTCTTCCCCGCAATGAATTCTAAGGGTTTTATGACTCCTCCCCCAAAATTAATTCAGATGCTTTTAGGAGTCATCCCCCTTAGCCATAACTCCATTCGACCTTGAGCGAAGGTATAAAAGTTTGATGATGTATTTCTCTTCTTAACAAGTACATTAATACCTTCCAAGATTATAGGACTCTATGACACAGAATTTATCGGTTTGAAAAAATCATCTTGTGGTGTTATATTTGAATGTACATTTTTATTATTGTCAATGGAACTTGGAGAAATTGACTGTTATCATTGGATAGTGAACTACAACATGTATGAGTATGATAAAAGCTTGTGGAGCACTACATTACATCGTATAAACAGACTGCGATTCTACGATAGAGTGATTACACCACTTAATAATAGTTGCCAGGAACTGAGAAATGTTCAGGAGGAAGTCAGTGAAATTTGCAGCTTTTTCTGAGTTAAAGCACCCTATGCAAAAGCTAATGTACCTACAGATAAAATCTTAATTCAAAAGTGTGACCCTAGGATTACACTTCTCAATTTAGAAGAATTTAAATGTCCTAAATTTGAAGGGGTTTTTCATCGTCCTGAAGACGAGGTCAGGTTTTTCGCGCACTGGATACCTAAGGTCATACCTGATCGTTATAAATGCATTAGACATGGTAAAAACTATTCCATATCATGGGACCGTCGTTTCTGGATGTTTAAGAGTGAATGTTTGTATGACTATGTGTCATAATATAATTTTGTATTAATATTCTACATAGCATTGTTTCATTAAAAATATATTATGCATTACATTGTTATATTTTCATTATTATTAGAGTAAGCTAGCATATCAACAGTTTAGAATGTATATTAAAACATCGGAGATTTGAGAAAAGGAATTTGCATACATCTATTGTCAGACACATGAGGTAACATTGACAAAATCTAGGTATCAGAATGAATAAATTCTTTAACAACATCCGTTGTTGGATATGTCATTATGTCATTATGAAAAAATTGTAAGTAGGTAAGTAAGTAAGTAACAAACTCTTTCTTGAATTCACCTCGTGGATACACAAAGAAGACATTTCATTCAATAAAATATGAAAATATTTGTAAGTAAGTAACACACTCTTTCTTGAAGTCACCCCTTGGATACACAATACAGATACTTTATTCAAGAAATTATGAAAAAATCACAAGTAAGTAACAAACTCTTTCTTGAATTCCCCATTTGGATGCACAATACAGAAATTTAATTCCAGAAATTATGGAAAAAAATGTAAGTAAGTAACAAACTATGCTTTTTCTGCATCAATTGTCGGATATGTTGAATAAAATATGCAAAGTCGACATAGCTTTATTTCATTTTTTAAGGTTAATTTAGACGAGGTTACGTGCGCGCACGCACGTAACCTCTCAAATTCAAAATGACAATGATATAGAAATGTTAGTCTTGACTTTTACTATTAGAAAATATTGTTTGTAGTAGAACTTTTTATATGAACTAAATTTTTTTGGACTTCGAAATTATTCAACTTTATTTCTTTTTTACGTATCTTCAAACAACATAAAATATGCTTACGGCTCTAACGATTGTACTCTATGCTTGCTCAGAGACACGATACGGCTTTCTCACTGGTACTCTATGGCTGGTTATCGACACTCCCTAGTTTATTGCATGTATTAAATAAGTATTTTTTACGCAGTGGAACGTTAAACACATTACTAATATCTATTAAAAAGGGAAGATGAAGCATTTTAAGAGTGTATTCACATGATAGTGTTATTGTAGCATTAAATGCTGACAAGGAGAAGTATTTAAACTATGAAATATGTACAAATGGTAGCACTATCTGAAACGTATGCGTCCATTGTAACGACATTAAGAAATTAAATTCCTTCGGAGCACCGAAAGAACTCAACTTTTATGTTGGTGGATATGCGAGATTGAGATCTCTGGAGGTGATTGCACTCACAGAGAATGCCAACATAAAAAAAGTAGTTGATGAAGAGGGGCATCGTCTTGCTAGTACTTGTGGTACCATGTTACCCAGTGTTAAACCATATCTTCAGCTTCCGGGTATTAGCATTAAACGGAAGATCAAAAGAAGAAAGGCGTACTCTTCTACTAATATCATAAACCATATCTTGTCTACGAGCCGGAGCTGTAACCTGTGTAGAAACAATATTGTAATACACAGTGAAATTGCCAGAAAAATAAAAATGGGATTGGCAGAAAATAACACTAATGAATACAAAGATGAATCGATGAAAAACGAAGTACCAGCAAACGCTATTACCATTGATCAAACAGTCAATGAACCAAATAATACCAAAGACGAAAAGCACATTGAGCCTGTTGATAACACACCTGTAAAAATTGTGTATGACTCAAAATGGAATAATGATTATTCTACTGAATACGAACTAAGAGAAGACAATAGCTATATCATCAAGAGAGAAGATGGTGAACCATTTTATGGAACTGATTCAAAATGTCCAAAGTTGATCATTGATATTACTAATGTATCATAATATATTTTTGTATTAATATTCTACTTGGCATTATTTCATTAAAAATATATTATACATTACATTGTTATGTGTTCATTATTTTTAGAGTATGCTAGCATATCGAACGTTTAGACTGTCTATTAAAACTTTGGAGATGGAAGAAAAAGAATTTGCATACATGTATTGTCAGACACATGGGATAAAATTGACAAAATCTAGGTATCAGAGTGAATAAATTTTTTTTATCAACATCTTTGTTAGATATATCGGTTAAAATTGACTAAATCTAAGTATCAGATTGAATAAATTCTTTGTCAACATCCGTTGTTGGATATGTCATTATGAAAAAAGTGTAAGTAAGTAAGTAACAAACTCTTTCTTAAATTCACCTCTTGGATACACAATACGAATATTTAATTAAGGAAATTATGAAAACAAAATGTAAGTAAGTAAAAAACTCTTTCTTGAATTCACCTCTTGGATACACAATGCAGAAATTTCATTTAAGAAATTATGAAAAAATTGTGAGTAAGTAGCAAATTCATTCTTGAATTTCCCTCCTGGATAAACAAGACATTTCATTCAAGAAATTATGAACAAATTGTAAGCAACTAACAAACTCTTTCTTGAATTCACCTTTTGGATGCACAATACAGATATTTTAATCAAGAAATTATGAAAAAATCGCAAGTAAGTAGCAAATTCTTTATTGAATTCACCTCCTGGATAAAAAAAAACATTTCATTCAAGAAATTATGACAAAATTCTAAGTAAGTAACAAACTCTTTCTTGAATATGCCGTTTGCATTCCTACTACAGAAATTTCATTCAAGAAATTATGAAAAAATTCTAAGTAAATAACAATCTGTTTCTTGAAGTCCTCTCTTGGATACACAATACGGAAATTTCCTTCATGAAATTATGAAAATATTTGTAAGTAACAAACTCTTTATTCGTTTCACTCTTGGATACGCAAAAGACATATCATTCAAGAAATTATGAAAAATTCTAAGTAAGTAACAATCTCTTTCTTGAAGTCCCCTCTTGGATGCACAATACGGAAATTTCATTCAATAAATTATGAAAATATTTGTAAGTAAGTAACAAACTCTTTCTTGGAGTCACCTCTCGGATGCACAATGCAGAAACTTCATTTAAGGAATTAGGAAAAAAATGTAAGTACATAAGTAACAAACTCTTTCTTCAATTCACCGCTTGGATGCACAATACAGAAACTTAATTCAGGAAATTGTGAAAAAAAATTAAGTAAGTAACAAACTCGTTCTTGAAGTCACCTCTTGGATACACAATGCAGAAATTTCGTTTAAGAAATTATAAAAAAAATTGTAAGTAAGTAGCAAATTCATTTTTGAATTCGCCTCCTGGATAAACAAGACATTTCATTCAAGAAATTATGAAAAAATTCTAAGTAAGTAACAAATTCATTATTGTTTTCACGTCTTGGATACACGATGTAGAAATTTCATTCAACAATTATGAAAAGATTCTAAGTAAGTAACAATCTCTTTCTTGAAGTCCCCTCTTGTATACAAAATACGAAAATTTCATTCAAGAAACTATGAAAATATTTGTAAGTAACAAACTCTTTATTGATTTCACCTCTTGGTTACACAATACAGATATTTCATTCAATAGAATTTGAAAAAATTGCAAGTAGGTTACAAACTCTTTATTGTTTTCACCTATTGTATACACAGTACAGATATTTCATTCAGGAAATTATTAAAAAAACGCAAGTAAGTAACAAACTTTCTTGAAGTCACCTCTTGGATACACAATGTAAAAACTTCATTTAAGAAATTATGAAAACATTGTAAGTAAGAAAATAAGTAAGTAATTAAGTAAGTAAGTAAGTAACAAATTCTTCATTGAATTCGCCACCTGGATAAACAAAAAAGACATTTCACTCAAGAAATTCTCTTTCTTGAAGTCCCCTCTTGGATACCCAATACGGAAATTTCATTCAAGAAATTATGAAAATATTTGTAAGTAAGTAACATACTCTTTCTTGGAGTCACCTCTTGGATACACAATGCAGAAACTTCATTTAAGAAATTAGAGGAAAAAATGTAAGTAAGTAAGAAACAAACTCTTTCTTGAATTCGCCTCCTGGATAAACAAAAAAGACATTTCATTCAGGAAATTATGAAAAAAAATTGTAAGTAAGTAACAAACTCTCTTGAAGTCACCTCTTTGATAAACAATGCAGAAATCTCATTTAAGAAATTTTGAGAAAAAATTGTAAGTAGGCTGCGAATTCATTCTTGAATTCTTCTCCTGGATAAACAAAAAATACATTTTATTCAAGAAATTATGAAAAAATTCTAAGTAAGTAACAAACTCTTTATTGTTTTCACGTCTTGGATACACTGTAGAAATTTCATTCAAGAAATTATGAAAAAATTCTAAGTAAGTAACAAAATCTTTCTTGAAGTCCCCTCGTGGATACACAATACGTAAATTTCATTGAAGAAATTATGGAAATATTGGTAATTAAGTAACAAACTCTTTATTGATTTCACCTCATGGATACACAATACAGATATTTCATTCAAGAAATTATGAAAAAATTGCAAGTCGGTAAAAAACTCTTTATCGTTTTCACCTCTTGGATACACAGTAAAGATATTTCATTCAGGATATTATGAAAAAATCGCAAGTAAGTAACAAACTCTTTCTTGAAGTCACCTCTTGGATACACAATGCAAAAACTTCATTTAAGAAATTAAGAAAAAATTGTAAGTAAGTAAGTAAGTAACAAATTCTTCATTGAATTCGCCACCTGGATAAACAAAAAAGATATTTCATTCAAGAATTTTCTTGAATTCAACTTTTGAATGCAGAATACAGAAATTTAATTCAGGAAACTGCGAAAAAAATTATAAGTAAGTAACAAACTCTTTCTTGAAGTCACCTCTTGGATACACAATTCAGAAATATCATTTAAGAAATTATGAAAAAATTGTAAGTAAGTAGCAAATTCTGTCTTGAATTCGCCTAGCTGAATACAAAAAAGATATTTCATTCAAGAAATTATGACAAAATTCTAAATAAGTAACAAGCTCTTTATTGTTTTCACGACTTAGATACACGATGCAGAAATTTCATTCAAGAAATTATAAAAAAATGTACTTAAGTAAAAAACTTTCTTGAATACACCTCTTGGATACCCAATACGGAAATTTCATTCAAGAAATTATGAAAATGTTTGTAATTAAGTAGCAAACTCTTTCTTGATTTCACCTCTTGGATACACAATACAGATATTTCATTCAAGAAATTTTGAAAAAATCGCAAGTTAGTATCAAACTCTTTATTGTTTTCACCTCTTGGATATACAATACGGAAATTTCATTCAAGATATTATGAAAATATTTGTAAGTAAGTAACAAACTCTTTCTTGATATCACCTCTTGGATACACAATGCAGAAACTTCATCGAAGGAATTATGAAAAAATTGTAAGTAAGTAAGTAACAGATTCTTTCTTGAATTCGCCTCTTGGATAAACAAAAAGACATTTCATTCAAGAAATTATGACAAAGTTCTAAGTAAGTAACAAATTCTTTCTTGAATTCACCGTTTGGATGCACAATACAGAAATTTAATTCAGGAAATTATGAAAAATTGGAAACAAACTCTTTCTTGAACTCACTTCCTGGACAGACAATACAGCAATTTCACTCAAGAAATTATGGAAAACTTGTAAGCAAGTAGCAAACTCTTTCTTGAATTCTTCTCCTGGATACACAACACAGATTTTATTCAAGAAATAAAAAAAACTGTAGGTAAGTGACAAACTCTTTCTTGAATACACCTCTTGGATAGACAATACGAAAATTTCATTCAAAAAATTATGAAATAATTGCAAGTAAGTAACAAACTCTTTCTTGAATTCTCGTCCTGGATACACAATACAGACATTTCATTCAAGCAATTATAAAAAAATGGTAAGTAAGTAAAAAACTCTTTCTTGAATTCGCCTCCTGGATAAACAAAAAAGACATTTCATTCAGGAAACTATGAAAAAATGTAAGTAACAAATTCTTTCTTGAAGTCACCTCTTGGATACACAATGCAGAAATCTCATTTAAGAAATCATTAGAAAAAAATTGTAAGTAAGTGACAAACTCATTGGATACATCAGATAACATTCATAAGATCCAAGTTCTATTTATTTTGACTTTATGCATCATTACGTTGAATTTGGGTTAGACCGGTTATAGCTGGCAGCACACCCGCTCAGACACACACTCATAGTGAGAGAGACATGCAAAAAGCTGGGTTAATTCAGGTTCACTGAGTGCCCTCCACTCTAAATGAACGTGAATTAACCGAACTTTTTGCATGTCTCTCTCACTATGAGTGTGTGTATGAGCGAATGTGCTGCCAGCTATAACCGGTCTAACCTAAATTCAACGTAATGATGCATAAAGTCAAAATAAATAGAACTTGGATCTTATGAATGTTATATGATGTATCCAATGAGTTTGTTACTTACTTACAAATTTTTCATAATTTTTTGAATGAAATTTCTGTATTTTGTATCCATGACTTGAATTCAAGAAAGATTTTGTTACTTACTTGCTTACAATTCTTTCCTAATTTCTTGAACTGAATTTCCGTATTGTGTACCCAAGAGGTGAATTCAAGAACGTTTGTTACTTACTTACCGTTTTTTTGTAAATTCTTGAATGAAATGTCTGTGTTTTGTATCCAGGACGAGAATTCAAGAGAGTTTGTTACTTACTTGCAATTTTTTCATAATCTCTTGAATAAAATTTCCGTATTGTGGATCCAAGAGGTGTATTCAAGAAAGAGTTTGTTACTTACGTTCAATTTTTTTTTTAATTTCTTGAATGAAATATCTGTATTGTGTATCCAAGAGGAGAATTCAAGGAAGAGTTTAATACTTACTTACAATTTTTTCATAATTTCTTGAGTGAAATTGCTGTATTGTTTGTCCAGGAAGCGAGTTTAAGAAAGAGTTTGTTTGCAATTTTTTCATAATGCCCTGAATTAGATTTCTGTATTGTGCATCCAAACGGTGAATTCAAGAGTTTGTTACTTACTTAGAATTTTGTCATAATTTCTTGAGTGAAATGTCTTTTTGTTTATCCAAGAGGCGAATTCAAGAAAGAATTTGGTACTTACTTACTTACAATTTTTCATAATTTCTTATATCAAGTTTCTGCATTGTGTCTCCAAGAGGTGACTTCAAGAAAGAGTTTGTTACTTACTTACAATTTTTTCATAATTTATTGAATGAAATTTTCGTATTTTATATCCAAGAAGTCAAAACAATAAAGTTTGTTACTTACTAGCGATTTTTTCATAATTTCTTGAAGGAAATGTCTGTATTGTGTATCCAAGAGGTGAAATCAAGAAAGTTTGCTAATTACTAACAAATATTTTCATAATTTCTTGAATGAAATTTCCGTATTGTGTATCCAAGAGGTGTATTCAAGAAAGTGTTTGTTACATACGTAATTTTTTTTTAATTTCTTGAATGAAATTTCTGCATCGTGTATCTAAGACGTAAAAACAATAAAGAGTTGGTTACTTACTTAGAATTTTATCATAATTTCTTGAATGAAATCTTTTTTGTTTATCCAGCAGGCGAATTCAAGAAAGAGTTTGCTACTTACTTACAATTTTTCCATAATTTCTTAAATGAAATTTCTGCATTGTGTATCCAAGAGGTAACTTCAAGAAACTTTTTTACTTACTTACAATTTTTTTTCATAATTTCCTGAATTAAATTTCTGTATTGTACATCCAAATGGTGAATTCAAGAAAATTCTTGAATGAAATGTTTTTTTTGTTTATCCAGGTGGCGAATTCAATGAAGAATTTGTTACTTAATTACTTACTTACTTACAATTTTTTCATAATTTCTTAAATGAAGTTTCTGCATAGTGTATCCAGGAGGAGACTTCAAGAAAGAGTTTGTTACTTAGTTGCGATTTTTTCATAATTTCCTAAATGAAATATCTGTACTGTGTATCCAAGAGGTGAAAATAATGAAGTTTGTTACCTACTTGCGATTTTTTCATAATTTCTTGAATGAAATTTCCGTACTGTGTATCCAGGAGGGGACTTTAAGAAAGAGATTGTTACTTACTTAGAATTTTTTCATAGTTTCTTGAATGAAATTTCTACATCGTGTATCCAAGACGTGAAAACAATAAAGAGTTTGTTACTTACACATAATTTTTTCATAATTTCTTGAATCAAATGTCTTTGTTTATCCAGGAGGCGAATTCAAGAATGAATTTGCTACTTACTTACAATTTTTTTTCATAATTTCTTAAATGAAATTTCTGCATTGTGTGTCCAAGAGGTGACGTCAAGAAAGAGTTTGTTACTTACTTAAAATTTGTTTTCATAATTGCCTGATTGAAATGTCTTTTTTGTTTATCCAGGAGGCGAATTAAAGAAAGAGTTTGTTACTTACTAACTTACATTTCCCCCCCTAATTTCTTAAATGAAGTTTCTGCATTGTGTAACCAAGAGGTGACTCCAAGAAACAGTTTGCTACTTACTTACAAATATTTTCATAATTTCTTGAATGAAATTTCCGTATTTTGTATCCAAGAGGGGACTTCAAGAAAGAGAATTCCTTGAATGAAATATCTTTTTTGTTTATCCAGGTGGCGAATTATATGAAGAATTTGTTACTTACTTACTTACAATTTTTTCATAATTTCTTAAATGAAGTTTCTGCATTTGGTATCCAAGAAGTGACTCCAAGAAAGAGTTTGTTACTTACTTGCGATTTTTTCATAATTTCCTGAATGTAATATCTGTACTATGTATCCAAGAGGTACAAACAATAAAGATTTCTACTTGCAATTTTTCATAATTTCTTGAATGAAATATCTGTATTTTTTATCCAAGGGGTGAAATCAATAAAGAGTTTGTTACTTATTTACAAATATTTTCATAATTTTTTGAATGAAATTTCCGTATTGAGTATCCAAGAGGGGACTTCAAGAAAGAGATTTTTACTTACTTAGAATTTTGTCATAATTTCTTGAATGAAATGTCTTTTTTTTGTTTATCCAGGAGGCGAATTCAAGAAAGAATTTGCTTCTTACTTGTGACTTTTTCATAATTTCTTGAATAAAATATCTGTATTGTTTATCCAAAAGGTGAATTCAAGAAAGAGTTTGTTACTTGCTTACAATTTTTTCATAATTTCTTGAAAGAAATTTCTGCATCGTGCATCCAAGAGGTGAAAAAAATAAAGAGTTTGTTACTTACTTAGAATTTTGTCATAATTTCTTGAATAAAATGTTTTTTTTACTTATCCAGGAGGGGAATTTAAGGAAAATGTTGCTACTTACTTACAATTTTTTCATAAGTTCTTAAATTAAATTTCTGCTTTGTGTATCCAAGGGGTGACTTCAAGAAAGAGTGTTACTTAATTACATTTTTTTCATAATTTCCTTAATTAAATTTCCGTATTGTGTATCCAAGAGGTGAATTCAAGAAAGTTTGATTCTTGCTTACAATTTTTTCATAATTTCTTGAAAAAAATTTCTGTATTGTGTATCCAAAAGGTGAATTCAAGAGAGTTTGTCACTTGCTTACAATTTTTTAATAATTTCTCGAAAGAAATTTTTGCTTCGTGTATCCAAGAGGTGAAAACCAAAAAAGTTTGTTACTTACTTAGAATTTTGTCATAATTTCTTGAATAAAATATTTTTTTATTTATCCAGAAGGAAAAAATTCAAGAAAAAATTTGCTACTTACAATTTTTTCATAAGTTCTTAAATTAAATTTCTGCTTTGTGTATCCAAGAGGTGACTTCAAGAAAGAGTTTGTTACTTAATTACATTTCTTTTAATAATTTCCTTAATTAAATTTCCGTATTGTGTATCCAAGAGGTGAATTCAAGAAAGAGTTTGTTACTTACTTACTTACTCTTTTTTCATAATGACATATCCAAAAACGGATGTTGATAAAGAATTTATTCAATCTGATACATAGATTTAGTCAATTTTATCCGAAGTATCTAAGAAAGATGTTGAAATAAAAAATTTATTCACTCTGATACCTAGATTTTGTCAATGTTATCCCATGTGTCTGAAAATAGATGTACGCAAATTCCTTTTCTTACATCTCCGATGTTTTAATAGACATTCTAAACGTTTGATATGCTAGCATACTCTAAATATAATGAAAAAATAACAATGTAATGCATAATATCTTTTTGATGAAATAATGCCATGTAGAATATTCATACAAAACTATATTATGATTGGACATTTTGAATCTGTTCCATTAAATGGTTCACCATGTTCTCTCTTGATACTATAGCTATTGTCTTCTCTTAGTTCGTAATCAGTAGAATATTCATTATTCCATTTAGAGTCATACACAATTTTTACAGGTGTGTCATCGACAGGTTCAATATGCTTTTCGTCTTTGGTATTATTTGGTTCATTGACTGTTTGATCGATGGTAATAAAGTTTGCTGGTACTTTGTTTTTCATCGATTAATCTTTATTTTCCTTAGTGATATTTTCTGCCAATGCCCTTTTTATTTTTCTGGCAATTTCACTGTGTATTACAACGTTGTTTTTACACAGGTAGTAGTTCCGGCACGTAGACAAAATGTGGTTTATTATATTAGTAGAACAGTAGGCCTTCTTCTTTTTATAGGCCTTGATCTTCCGTTGAATGCTAATACCCGAAAGCTGACGATATGGTTTAACACTGGGTAACATGTTACCACAAGCACTAGCAAGAAGATGCCCCTCTTCATCAACTATTATTTTTATGCTGGCATTCTTTTTTAGTGCAATCATCTCAGGAGATATCAATCTCACATATCCACTATCATAAGAGTTGAATTTCTTTGGTACTCCAAAAGAAATTTAATTCCTTACTGTCATGACAATGCACACATACGTTTCCGATAGTGTTACCACTTGTACTTATTTCATAGTTTAAATACTTCTCCTTATCAGCATTCAATGCTATAGTAACACTATCATGTGAACACACTTTCTTAAAATGCTTCATATTCACTTTTTATAGATATTAGTTTTGTGCTTAACGTTCCACTGCGTAAAAATTAGTTATTTAATGCATGCAATAAACTAGGTAGTGTCGATAACCGGCCATAGAGTACCAGTGGGAAAGCTGCATCGTGTCTCTGAGCAAGCATAGAGTACAATTGTTAGAGCCGTAAGCATATTTTATGTTATTTTAAGATACGTAAAGAAAAAAATAATAAAGTTGAATAATTTCTAAGTCCAAAAAAAGTTTTACTACAAACAATATTTTTCTAATGGTAAAAGTCACGACTAATATTTCTATATTATTCTCATTTTGAATTTGGAAAATATTAAATGTGATTTTCTTATGTTTTAAGTATTATGTTTTAAGTATGTTACATCTCATTCTAAGAGATTTAAAAAAAAGTTGAAAAAATATATCATGTTAAAAAATAAAAAATAAAATAAAAAACCAAAAAAGATCAAAAAATGAGGGGGGCTAAAAAGTTGGGCAGAGGGGACTCCCTTGGAGTTTGGGGATAGGGAACCTTTGGGGGTTGAGGTCCCTGGTGGTTAGGGTCATTGGTGCTTATGATCCTTGACGGTTCATACTCATATGCACCTCATAACTTGATTTGTAAGGATTTCTATGGATTGTTCTGAATTTCTTTTTTAAAATTCTTTTCTTGCCATCAACATCTCTCTTAGTATCAACTCACTTCAAATCAACCCCGCCTCACCCTAACCGCTCAAGAAGTGAAGCTGGATTAAGCCACAATTATTCTGATATTATGGTGTAAGAATTGTTTTCTGCATTCACACTGTCTAAATACTCCCCCCCCCCCAATTTGCAAATATATAGCCAAAATTACATATTTTTCATCTATTCTATCACTGCTTTCTGTCTTTTCTCATGCCAAGCTATAAGAAACTATCGAAAGAAACCCGTTTACAGTGCGTCAATGAATGGACAATTTGAGTGGTCTGAGTATGTCATACAAGTACCATAATTTGCACTCTGCTAAAATAATTACATTTTTTGTTAATCCTGACCGGCTCTTTTCTAACCCTATTTTTACCCCTTTTCACTAAATAAATTCCAGTCAACACCCGTCTCCGTGCCCCCCCTCCTTAAAAAATTACTTTTAGCTCTTTATGGCAGAGAATCCTAGTTAGCTATTTTTCTTGTCTGTATATACATAGACTCAACTCAGTAGCCAACCGGTTTGCTATTTTATATTTTCGTGTATACTTAGACTGTTTTTCGATAGCCAACTAGTTGGCTATATATAGCCCGTCTATATATAAAACAGTTTTATATTAGCCAAGTAGTCTAAATATTATCTAGAGATTATGAACGAAAAGAAATATATTCCACGCCTCCACCCCTTCCCGGTCCATCATAGTAAAATCATGGGAAAGAGAAAATTTAAATTAATCGGCACTTCAAATCAACCCCGCCTCACCCCAACCGCTCAAGAAGTGAAGTTAGATTAATCCTGAGAAAATATACCTAAGTATGATAAAAATATAGTACTTTAGAAATAAATTTGGGATATATATTTCCACATTAGGGGGGTGGGGGTAAAATACAGCGGGTCAGCATGCAAAATTTGTTAGCCACAATTATTCTGACATTATGATGTAAGAATTGTTTTCTGACTTCACACTGTCTAAATACTCCCCCTCCCCCCTAATCTGCAAATATATAGCCAAAATTACTTATTTTTAAACTATTCTATAACTGCTCTCTGTCTTTTCTCATGCCAAGCTAAAAGAAAATATCAAAAGAAACCCGTTTACAGTGCGTCAATGGATGGACAATTTGAGTGGTCTGAGTATGTCATACAAGTACCATAATTTGCACTCTGCTCAAATAATTACATTTTTTGTTAATCCTGACCGACTCTTTTCTAACCCTATTTTTACCTCTTTTCACTAAATAAAGTCCAGTCAACACCAGTATCCTTGACCCCCCTCCTTAACAAATTACGTTTAGCTCTTTATGGCAGAGAATCCTAGTTAGCTATTTTTATTTTCTGTATATACATAGATTAACCTCAGTAGCCAACTGGTTCGCTATTTTATATTTTCGTGTATACTTAGACTGTTTTTTGATAGCCAACTGGTTGGCTATATCGAGCACATGTATACATAAAACGGTTTGATATTAGCCAAGTAGTCTAAATATCATCTAGAGATTATGAACGAAAAGTAATATATTCCACACCCCCCTTCCCTTCCCGGCCCATCATTGTGAAATGATGGAAAGAGAAAATTTAAATTAATCGGTACTTCAAATCAACCCCGCCTCACCCCAACCGCTCAAGAAGTGAAGCTTAATTAATCCTAAGAAAATACACCTAACTATGATAAAAATGTAATACTTTAGAAATAAATTTAGGCTATATATTTGCACATTAGGGGGGTGGGGGTAAATTAGAGCGGGTCTGCATGCAAAATTTGTTAGCCACAATTATTCTGATATTATGATGTAAGAATTGTTTTCTGACTGTCTAAACACACTGTCTTAACACTCCCCCCCTAATTTGCAATTATATAGCCAAAATTACATATTTTTCATCTATTATATCACTGCTCTCTGTCTTTTCTCATACCAAGCTAAAAGAAACTATCGAAAGAAACCGGTTTACAGTGCGTCAATGGATGGACAATTTGTGTGGTCGGAGTATGTAATAAAAGTACAATAATTTGTACTATGATAAAATAATTACTTTTTTGTGAATCCTAACCGACTCTTTTCTAACCCTATTTTTACCCCTTTTCACTAAATAAAGTCCAGTCAACACCATTATCCTTGACCCTCCCCCCTCCTTAAAAAATTACTTTTAGCTCTTTATGGCATAGAATCCTAGTTAGCTATTTTTCTTTTCTGTATATACATAAACTCAACTTAGGAGCCAATTGGTTTGCTATTTTATATTTTAGTCTCTATTTAGAACGTTTTTGATACCCAACAGCTTGGATATATTAAGCACATGTATAAATAAAGCGGTTTGAAATTAGCCAAGTAGTCTAAATATCGTTCAGACATTATTAACCAAAAGTAATATATTCCACAGCCCCCTTCCCTTCCCGGTCCATCATAGTGAAATGATGGAAAGAGAAAATTTAAATTATTCGGCACTTCAAATCAACCCCGCCTCACCCCAACCACTCGAGAAGTGAAGCTGGATTAATCCTAAGAAAATACACCTAACTATGATAAAAATGTAATTTTGCCATAGTTTGCTCCCAAAATGAACCTGCTGAAACCCTATCATTTACCTCCAAATATATCAACACTAAAGCAAATTTGCCTATGTTCCAAAATAAGCTAAATGATGAAATTACAAGTTTCACCCAAAATTCATACATTTCAAACACAACAGCTGACACACATGCTGAAGTTTTGGCATCTTTACTAATAAATACAGCTAATCATGCTATCCCGTGGACAACACCCAGGAAAACCTTCCCTAAACACATTCTCAAAGCATGGCGGACAAATGAGTGCCAGAATAAATGGAGAATAAAAAAGGCAGCTAGGATAACATTCTTTAAAAAAAACGTCACCTACTATATATTTAAAAAAAATTACAAGCAGAATCTAATCTAAAAAGGACCATAATAAATGCTAAATATAACTACTGGAATAATTTTGCAAATAATCTCTCCAGAGAAACACAGGAGCCAATTATGCATAAAGTCATAAGCCACATCTGTGGGGAAAATACTTCCCCCAAACCGCCTGTACGAGCTTTGTCATAAAAATACCCATTATGACAATGATAATGAAAAAGCTAAGTTAATTAATAAAAGCTGAAAAAGCTAGGTAATTAATATGATTAACTTCTGGAATAGTTGTTCCATTTAGAGTCTCATGCTTGACCAAAAACTTAATTTCCACCTCCACATTTCAAACACAATTAAAAAATGTTATAGAAAAACAATTATACTAAAAAAAACGTGTATACAAGTATACATAATTGGTTAAGAAATCCAGCCATGTATAGATGCATTGCAGATGAGTATGCCAATATTCAGAAGAAGTTCCCTGTACCTGCAAAGTCTATTGCACCTACTATCCCCCAATCCCCTCCATGGAATTGGTCAATCCCCATAATAAATACTGATTTCTCAAAGTGGACTAAAGATTTAACCCCCATTGCTTTTGTCCAGAAAAAATTTGCTGAACTTAATACAATTACTTATAAAAGACATTTCAAAATATTTGTTGATGGGTCCAAAATGAATCAGAAGGTAGCAAGTGGTGCCTTCCTTCCTCACCTGAAAATTGCAATGGCTGAGAGATTTTATAATAATGTTTCTATAATGTCTACAGAGTTAAATGCCATAATCATGGCATTAGAACACCTTATGGAAAATAAACCCTTGATTGCTAATTCAAATAATATTATAGTTTATTCTGACTCTTTATTAGGCCTTGAGTTGCTGTCTTCAGCTCCTCAGTATAAGCTGGATATTGACTTATCATTGTCTTAGTATTATAGATAATCTTGCTTCAAGTGGCATAAGAACTTATCTTCAGTATATTCCTAGCCACTCTGGTATAAGTCGTAATCATCAGGTTGATGAAATAGCAAGAAATGCTATAAATATTGACCAGCCAAATGGGAGACCAATCCCCATTAGAGATATTTACCGATGGAGACTATCAGATATTATGTTTAATAAGAAAAATCCTACTCTTTCCCCCTTTCCCAATAAGTACTTGTCTAAAATTTATCACGGAATTCGTTCTGGAACAAATGGAATAAACTTTCTTGCATTCTCGCATCAGTTTCCTAATTCAAGTTGTTCAGTTCCCCTGTCCCCTCTTTGCAGGTATTGTATCATGAATAATGAAACGATTGACCACTGCCTATATGAATGTAATATGCTGACGTCTGCACAGCATACCTTGCATTGTAAACTGTTAAAGTACTTCAAACACCAAAAAATCTCACTATCAGCCAAGAGCCTAGCCGACTATTCCTGCGCTCAGAAATCGATGTCTATCATCTTATATTTGAACTCCTTGAGTCGAAAGATCTACTGAAAGATATTTGAGAATATCTAG